>NC_141328.1:28430125-28590125 GCF_037954235.1 Aulostomus chinensis | reverse complement strand
GTCAGTTTGTGACCAACATCCAGGCACAACATAACCCTGACTGACCCGGCCCCTAGAACAGTGCAAAAACATTCACTAACTAGAACGTTGAACTGCTTTTCAGTGACTGAAAACTTTAAGGAATAGAAACACACTCATTGGCCTTGTTGTTGAACATTGGATGGGACTAACTTAGCGTAGCAAGCCTGAAGGAACGGGCAATCCTTCACCTGTCAGCACCGCTAAATCTTGCTAATCAGGCCATTATCAGCTAATATGTTTAGAGATGTCAACAGCTCGTGGTTTGATGTGGAGTGACGTGCAGAAACTACATCTCTTCTGGTTGCCTAGTGACTTCACCATAATGATAACACGCGTGGTTAGTGAGCTGTAGCGACGCTGGTGCAGATGTATGTTTTTATCTCTGGACAGAGACGGATGGCAATTTTATGCTACGCTAAGCTAATCACCTTCAGATGTGAATGTTATCACTCATCAGGCAAACATTTCTCCCAGGTCTAACTACCCCTTTGTTGTTTTGCATGTGTCAAGGTGACAATGCTAACACTTCCCTCTACCTTCTCATTTATAACTGAATATTGGTTCAACTGCCTTTCTGCCCTTCTCTTGGTGTATAGCTGCGGAGCTCCTTCAACAAGGCCTTTAGCATCAAGAAGGGCTCCAAAACCTACTCAGACATTGAGGAAATTGCTACCCCTGACTCCTCAGCTCCCAACTCACCAAAGATGCCTCATGATGGAGGAGACGTAGGAGAGAACCTGCCTTTATCCCTCAGAACTTCCGTATCGGCCACCTCCTCAGTGTAAGTGTCAACGCTGTCAGCTCAGTAGCCAGCTAGCGTCAGTAGGAGTGTCTGGTGATGAGTGTATCCTCTTGCCTCCAGGATCATGGAGTCTACAGAGGAGGGCGACAGTGAGGAACGGGCGGTGTCAGAGCTTCGCTCAGAACTCTGGGAGAAAGAGAGAGAGCTGACTGACATCCGACTCGAGGCTTTAAACTCCGCCCATCAGCTGGAGCAGCTACGAGACGCCATGAACAACATGCAGGTGTGTTGTGTCTCTTTACCTCTGAGTGATATTCAGTTCATGTGTTAACGTAACGTTTCCTCCTGCTTGTGTTCTAGTCAACGGTGGAGAACCTGAAGGCGGAGAACGACCATCTGAAAGTGGGAGGTCAGCTCCCGCCCTCAGGCGCTGGTCCCACCTCCTCAACCTCACAGCCCTCAGGTCTGGCCTCGTTCCTGGGACCCTCACTGAGGCAGCCAATGAGCGTGTCCCTCACAAAGTCCTTCAGCCTCAGTCTGAATGATTGTAAAGATCCAGGTGAGTGACAGTCACAACGGTCACCAGTTCCTATGCATGCGTTCATATATCAAACGCGTTCCTCTCCCTCCTCCAGACATTTCACCAGCTGACATGCTCAGTGCGTCCGCTCAGCGGGATGAGCTGTGTGCTGCAGTGCTGGTTCACACTGGAGATCCAGCAGAGGTAAACAATCACGTTGTAGCTGCTGCCATAATCTCGAACACTTCAGGTGCAGCAGCGTGTAAACGGAGCCTCTGTTCTGTGTGTAGGACAGTAAACAGCAGCAGGAGCACTACCTCGGCTCAGTGCTGGTCTCTGGGAGGACCGACTGGGCCTCTCTGGACTCCATCATAGCCAAAACCTTCAGAGTAAGTCCACGCTTGTCCTGTCTCACAGTGTAACATGTCATGGATGATCAATCATGAAACCCTTGTTTCTCTTCCTGTTCAGGACTACCTGTCCCAGGTGGACCCTACATCCAGCCTGGGTCTGTCCTGTGATTCGCTCCACATGTACCAGCCGAACCAGGGGGGGTGGAGGGTGATCGGAGGTGATAAACCTCAAGCGTCTCCTTATCGATGTCTCAGCAGTGGTCCAGCAAGCATCCATGTCACCTTGAAAGGTTAGAGGGTGCCCCCTAGTGGTCACAAGCACTTACTTTGTTTTGGACCAAATCTGTGTCAGTATGTAAACTGAGATATTTAGAAAATTGAAGCTGATATCATGTTGAGAATTAGGGCTCTACTACTGCTCCAAAAGGATCATTACTTTTACCAACAAAACAAAACAATGGTGAAAGTGTCTGACTTGTATTACACACAACCAGAGGAACAAGGGGCCCAATTTCAGCTGTGATTGTTCATGCAGGTCAAGCAATGTTTCCTCTGCTCACTTACGCAGGTCAGTTGCTAACTGGTGAGATTTGTAACTCAGGATTCCACCTCCTCCGTGTCTCTGCCTCTCCAGGCCTAAAGGAAAAATGTGTCGACTCTCTGGTGTTTGAGACTCTGATTCCGAAGCCGATGATGCTGCACTACATCAGCCTGCTGCTCAAGCACCGGCGCCTGGTTCTCTCGGGGCCCAGCGGGACAGGGAAGACTCACCTGGCTCAGCGTCTGGCCAACTACCTCCTGCAGCGCAGCCGCAGCGGCTCGTCTGAGGCTGATCACGAGTCGTGTCTGATGGGCCGCAGCCCTGCCGTCACCTTCAACATGCATCGTCAGTCACAAAAGGTCAGTCATGACACCCGTCGAGCTGTTCTCTTTTCTGTTGATGCAGAAATTGTAATGTAAAAATAAAAACTTTTCTGAAATATGCTTTGACAGGAGTTGCAGTTGTATCTGTCCAACTTAGCCAATCAGATCGACCGTGAGAGTGGAGGAGAGCTGCCATTGGTTGTTATCATCGATGATATTAGCGATCCAGCGGCCATCACTGAGCTTGTTAATGGAGCGCTCACCTGCAAGTACCACAGATGGTGAGTCTCTCTGAAGAGTCAAATCATCTCCGTTGATGAACACGGTTGGAAAGTTAAATATAATATCAATGTTTTCAGTCCCTACATCATCGGAACCACGAATCAGCCTGTGAAGATGTCCTCCAACCACGGGCTTCACCTCAGCTTCAGGTGAGCACCCGGTCACACCAACTACTCGTTCTACTTTGGTTCATTATTGGATACAAGTATCAAAAGCAGCATGTGTGGCTTGCGGCTGCAGGATGGTGATATTCTCCAACAATGTGGAGCCGGCTAACGGCTTCCTGCTGAGGTACCTGCACCGTAAAGTCGTGGAGGCCTACCAGAAGGAGGAGCCAGACGCAGTGCAGCACCAGGCCCTCCTCTGTGTTCTGGACTGGGTCCCACAGCTCTGGTACCACCTCCACACTTTCCTGGAGAAACACAGCACCTCAGATTTCCTCATAGGTGAGAGATGGTGCCTCCAGGAGGGTTTGCTCTAAGGAGGGGGCGTCTGTTAGCTATCAGAGATCAGGGATCTCCAACAGCTTGTGTTGCTTCTCGCAGGTCCCTGCTTCTTCCTGTCGTGTCCGGTATCAGTGGCAGAGTTCCGTCAGTGGTTCATTGACCTGTGGAACCACTCCATCATTCCATACCTGCAGGAGGGAGCCAAAGATGGCATCAAGGTAACCATGCAGGCATGGCAACCACTAGAACCTCAACCTGTCTACACGCTGTTTAACGCTGGGCTGGTGTTTGTTGGCTCAGGTGCACGGGCAGAAGGCGGTGTGGGAGGATCCAGTGGAGTGGGTGAGAGGGACCCTCCCTTGGCCCAATGCACAGCAGGACCAGTCCAGGCTCTTTCACCTACCTCCCCCGAGCATAGGACCACTCAGCGAGGAGAAGAAAGTCCCCAAAGACACACCTCCTCCCAGCACACTGGAGTCAGACCCACTGGTGAGGTTGCAGGGAAGAGAGCAGCTAGTGAATGGCCGGGGGGGGGGGGGGCCAAGACTGAGCTACTTTTTGTGTGAACAGACAAAAGTTTGATACCGAGAAAAGTTTTGTTTGCAGCTCACGTTATTGCAGTATTCATGTTCATATTCATCAGTCCAACCAACATTAAGATGAGACTCTCACACATCCGGCGTGTCACCAACCACAAAGGGGATCGTTAGAAGAGTGAGCGCCTGCGAGTGACCGATAAAGAAATCTAATCTCATCCAGCTGCAGCACACAAGTCCAGCGGCTTCGGTTCCTACAAATGACTGAATCTGTGTCCATGTGGGGGACGAATAAAGGTTTCCCCCGTGTGACCTCAGAGAATATTTGATTATTCACTTTAATTATCAGACTGTATATCAGGGGTTTCCAGAGACTGAGACTGGGGGTCTCGGTACGACCCCCGTCTGTGTGCTTTAGTTTCAACAAGTTCTTTGTTGATTCGTGACCATGTTGTCTAATCCCAGAGCCTCTCAACGATTCAGCCTAGTGACACCGTTTGTCTTCACTAAATACGTCAAATATGACGAGACATCTGTTTGTAGGCATCTGTAGTTCGTAAACCAAGCCCCTCACAGGCTTGCCACTCTGATGTCCCAGAGATTGACAGCCTCATGATTAATGTAATCTTCTTCTGGCTCTGCGTGTCTCCTCTTGTGCGCAGATGGCCATGCTGCTGAAGCTCCAGGAATCAGCCAACTGCATCGACTCACCAGAGCGGGACGGCGCTATGGACCCGACTCTCCAGGCTACGTTCTGAGGAGGACATGTGACGGTCAAGTCTCTCAACGATAGGCTCTTTATTAGGGTTCCTAAAGAGAACAGAGTCCCAACAAGACTTTAAAGACTCAGTAATCAACTTTGTGTGCTCAGTGAGCAGCTCCAAAGCTCGATGTAACGGATCTCCACAGACTGATCACGGACGGAGGGTTGGCTCCGCCCTGCTGTGGATGAGCTCGCCGGAGGGGACCGACTCTCCTGTCTCCTCTCTGCTGAGTTCCGTCCACATGGGTTGAATCTGCAAGTGCATGGTGACCAGAGTAGAATGATGCAAAACTTAACCTATAATCTATTAAGACTTGTTCTTTTCCATTTTTACAACAGTTTTCACCAGAACTATTGGTGCTTATTTGTTTTGCTTCATTTCTCAAAGGAAGTTAACCTGAAGACTCCCCAGGTCCAGGCGGACCGTCACGCCACCACCCCCGAACTGCACTTTATTTTCTACTTGTGTTAATTGGATTTTTGGAGGCTCTGTGTGTGTGTGAGGGTGTATCCATGGGGACTATTAGGCCAAAACCTGCAGTTCACAAGCAACTCCTGTAGGTGGCAGCATCCTCCTTCCTGCCCTGGTGCACTCTGACCCCTCGAAGGTGCTGGATAGAAAACACCACGCGCTCAAGAACGATGGCAACGGCCGAGAATGTTTTTCCTTCAGTTCCACCTTTGTGTCATTCGCAGATAGAAATCACAAGATTAACGTGCATGAGAATGGATTTAAGGATCCGTTTGTATAGAAAACGTCATTATGGGCGGAGTCAGCAGCCCGTTTAGTCACCTTGACCCCATCATTTCCTCCTCATCCACCTGTGGACGGTGAGAAGCAGCTGGGGGCTCAACCTCTGAATCCACAAACTGAACTGTAACCTCATAGATTAAACCGTAATCTGCTCGTTTATCTAATCTGCCAAATGGGCCCAACCGTCTCCGGCTTTGCTCGCTTCTCTTTTCTATTTAGACATCCATCTTAAAACACTCTTGTGATAGACACAGCTTTGGAAACATTGATTTTGTAGGATTTTATACTGAGTTGTCGTCCCCGTCGTGTTTACAACTATCATCTGAAACTAAGGTGCACCGGAGAGGAGCGCTGTGCTTCCGTCATCACTTCTTCAATCATTTCATCAAAAGAAAAAAAAAACTGCCATCAATCAGTGAGAATCTGCACAGAAAGTGGTTTCTTTCCTCACTGGATTTGCTCTTTATATGTTTGATAACATTTTTTTCAAACTAGAAATCTGTTTCCTTCTGATGTTTTTTAAGAGTAAAGGTAAGAGTGTTGATCTCCTTTTTACTCCACTGGATTGTACATCTTCTATGTTAGAGAACTACGTTCATATCCTGACTGTTGTTGTGTGGAAAGAAGACCAAGGCCACGTGTAAACTGTGTAGGATGTAGTAGAGAGATCCGCTCTCGCCTCCTGGACCCTGAAGTACCTCAGATTGCAGTATTCGATCCAGATGGTCCTCTGCTTTCCAAACACGGTGCTGATGTAAAGTGGAGACACGATGCCTGAGTCTTTCTGTGCCTGAATCACAATTTGGCCTAAAGCTGCTCTGGAGCTGCTTCAATCTGCCACTCGGAGGCCTCGACTTAGAGGAAGCTGTCATATCTTGGAACCACCGTCACTTCCTCTCACCTACTCTGATGTCACTTTAATGTTGTCACCTTGATGCCCGGATCTGAGTGGAGAGTGGGTACCGGTTTGGACCTTTGGCTGGAGGTCACAGGGTTAAGCTGTTAGCAAAGGTGATGCATGTATCTGGGTGTGTGTGTGTGTGTGTGTGTGTGTGTGTGTGTGTGTGTGTGTGTGTGTGACGATTGGGCTGCTGAGCGGCATGTGTGTGATTTTTGACGCCATTTAAAGCGTCAAGTGTGAAAGACTGGATATCTCTGAAGAGAAGCGGTGGATGAGCGGTTATTCGCCTGCAGATGTAACACTGACACGCTTCCCTGGTGTGATCCCAAAGTTTCGTTTTGTTGGACCTACCATCCTCGTCATCGGAGAGCTTTTTAATAACTGGATATCTTTTCACCTTGTTTTTTAAGAGCAGATGTTTGTTTTTCTTATGCAAATATTTGTAAAGATTTATTTCTCTTTTGTACATGACATCACTGTTGTAAACACTGTAAATAGTCATGTGCGACAACAATCACTATAAAGCGTAGAAGTCTAAGAAGGCGGCGTCCTGGATGGTTCTATCGCCTTCCTCCAGTAGGAAGGAGCACTTGGGTGTCATAATGGTTGTATGGCATGTCTCTATAACCACGTCCAGTACCACATGTCTAACGATGGACACAATAAAATCACGCCATTCCTCATATCAACAACTGGCCTGCTTCTTTTCTTTCCTTGACCACACGAGGGCGCCAGAATACAGCGACTCCTCTGAGGCTGCATGAACATAATATGTGAATATGATGCTGTTGATTATTACCACGCTTTCATTTAAAAGTAAAAAACAAGTCGATAGGTTCCATCTGGTCTGGTCTGTCAGGGATGCTGACCTGACAGCAGGTCAACTCAGAGCTGAGGAGGTGGGTGTCCGGGAGGGTGGAGTCCCTCCGGCGCTATATATATTAGCTGCCAGCCTCCTCACCAAAGACGACAAGACTGGCTGTCTTCGAGCACCATGCCAAGCAAACCTGCGCCCATCAAGAAGTCCCCGGCAAAGAAGGCTGCCGAGAAGGCACCGGGGCCGGAACCTGCCCCCGAAGCGGCTCCGGAACCTGCCCCTGAAGCGGCTCCACCTGCGGAGGCTGCACCTGTAGAAGCCACACCTGCGGAGACTGCCCCCGCTGCCGAGGGGGAAGCAGCGCCCGCCGCCCCGCCAGAGGACACCCCCGCCTCAGAAGCGAGCGCTCCTCCAGGTACCGAAGAAGTTGGAGTAATTAACTCGAGTCATTTTATAACTCGAACTTTCCAGTTCAGGTGTTGAAGTGAGTCACCAGCCTGAGTCTGGCGACACCGCTTCTGTCCGGACGTCTTTCACATTTACACGTGACGTGTTAACTTACTGTTGGGAGGGTTTGACTGAATTCACCTGCTGCGAGCTGAATGGCTGGCTGATGACGTCATGTGAGAATCCCACTGCCATACCTCCATAAAATCATTTGACCTTTCAGATCGCTGTCACATGCAGGACACACACACACACACACACACACACACACACACACACACTGCTGCAGCTGCTCATTCAACCAGATTAATTTGTCTGGATGTCATCAAGCTGCTCTCTGAGCTCAGCTGCTGGTCTCTGTTGTTGCATGTTGGATTATTTGCATCTACAACATCCAGCATGTGCAGAAGCTCAGTGCGGCTGTGACACGGTGATGACGTCACACCCTAAAACCGCTTACATCAGCAGCGTTTTCTGTCTGACCAGTGATGTGAGCAGCAGCATCCGGTCTCTGCCTCCATCACAGCTCTGCTGGTCCCAGCCACGCTGTGGAAGACTAACCTCCACATGTAACCTTTGACCTCCGCTGACACCAGGAGCTGCCAACCCCCCAAACACGCACACACACACACACACATGTGATACATGTGTGTGTGTGTGTGTGGCCCATACATGTTGTGTGTGTTACTGGTTCATGTTGGCTTTCCTGGTTTTTCTGCCTCATGGCTTCCTCTCTCATCTCTGTGATCTTAAACTGCACGAGTGTTCCTCTGAGGGTTCCTCTGAGTGTTCCTCTGTGAGTGTTCCTCTGAGGGTTCCTCTGAGTGTTCCTCTGTGAGGGTTCCTCTGTGAGTGTTCCTCTGAGGGTTCCTCTGAGTGTTCCTCTGTGAGGGTTCCTCTGAGTGTTCCTCTGTGCGTGTTCCTCTGTGAGTGTTCCTCTGAGTGTTCCTGTGAGTGTTCCTCTGATGGTTCCTCTGAGTTTTCCTCTGTGAGTGTTCCTCTGAGTGTTCCTCTAAGTGTTCCTCTGTGAGTGTTCCTCTGATGGTTCCTCTGAGTGTTCCTCTGATGGTTCCTCTGAGTTTTCCTCTGTGAGCGTTTCTCTGAGTGTTCCTCTAAGTGTTCCTCTGTGAGCGTTCCTCTGAGGGTTCCTCTGAGTGTTCCTCTGTGAGTGTTCCTCTGTGAGTGTTCCTCTGAGGGTTCCTCTGAGTGTTCCTCTGTGAGTGTTCCTCTGATGGTTCCTCTGAGTGTTCCTCTGTGAGTGGTCCTCTGATGGTTCCTCTGAGTGTTCCTCTGTGAGTGTTCCTCTGTGAGTGTTCCTCTGAGGGTTCCTCTGAGTGTTCCTCTGTGAGTGTTCCTCTGATGGTTCCTCTGAGTGTTCCTCTGTGAGTGGTCCTCTGATGGTTCCTCTGAGTTTTCCTCTGTGAGTGTTCCTCTGAGTGTTCCTCTGCGAGTGTTCCTCTGTTGGTTCCTCTCTGTTGGTTCCTCTGTGAGTGTTCCTCTTTGAATCAGCGTGATTCCCTGAGTTATTGATGTCCTGATTTCTGTCACTGATTTGTTTGCTCATTGCTTTGAGCTGCTGCTGGAGACGGTGCCCCCCCCCCCCCCCCCACGCCCCCCAGCAGTCAGACAGCAGCAGCTTAGTTCCCTCCTGCTTTATTAATACCGTCAGTCATGCCGTTCCCCAGCTGCGAGGATCTCTTTGTACCTCTTTGGTCTCTTTATGAGGTCCTCATTGCTGGTGTCTGTTCCCATAGCAACATTAACTTCCTGCTTTTACAATGCTAGCTTCCCCAGCTGACGCCCCCCCAGCTGACGCCCCCCCAGCTGACACTGCTCCAGCTGATGCTGCTCCAGCTGAAGCTGCCGTGGTTGAGGAGCCACCCAAGGCCCCCACGCCGCCGCCTCCCGCAGGTAACGCCAACCTCCGTGCTCAGCTCTAAGCTCTTCGCTGCAGGTCAGAACAGTAGTGACGTGACGGCGCTGCGTGAAGACTAAAGAGTGACAGAACATCTTAGGTGACAGAAAAATAACACCAGGCGATCGGCCGCATGGGGATGAATGTTGATGTTCAAGATCAAAATGTCTCCACTCTCTTTGCTGCTTGGTCCACGATGCCATCCCAGCCCCCACCAGCGCCCCCCTGGATGTGTCGGTGGAGGACATCAATGACTCCAGTCTCACCATCAAGTGGAAGAGGCCAGAAACCATCGGAGACACCGGCCTGGATGGATACACGGTTGAGTACTGCAAGGATGGAAGTAAGTGATGCAAATGCAAGTGAAGACATTTTGTGTGTGCATGCGCATGTGTGTGTGTGTGTGTGTGTGTGAGGCTGCACCTGTCCCCAGAGTGTCCGAGGGCATAGCTGCGTCCAGGCCGTATACGGCAGGCAGCATTTCACCGGCTGTCACTCCTGACACCGCTTTTAGAAGCGCTTGTTTGCTCAGATGACAACATGCCTCCTGAGATTTCGTGCGGGTGGCAGCGCCGCCTCCTTCTGGCTGCTTGTTTGTAAACTTGTCGACAGGTGATAAACCATTAAGTCATGTGACCCCCTGATCATGAAATGCCCCTTTTGGGTGAAATAGGAAGAAAACTGCTTCTTTCATGCAGCAGGAAGTAAAAACCCCATTTTCACCCCGTTTCCCTGCAGCCACAGACTGGGTTGTAGCGAACGAGGAGCTGACCTCATCTAACCGCTACTGCATCAAGAATCTGACCGCAGGTGACCGCCTGCATGTGCGCGTGGTGGCTCTAAATGCCGGAGGCCCAAGTGAACCTGGGAGACTTGCTGAGCCGGTGCCAATCCGTGAAGTAGCCGGTGAGTAACGACCTGCTCCAGTTTCCAACGGACGGCTCCATAATCAAAATTCTACCTGGTTTAAAATGCAGGGTAAAATAACACAACAATAATCTGGCGTGCAGGTGTTTGTTAATCTGGCAACAAAAATCTTGACTCTGGGAGCTGCGCGGGACAGAGGACCAAGTGTTCACACAGCCAAGTCCCGTCCCCTGCATAGTCCTGAAGAGTCCAAACTGAACTTTCCTCAGAAACACGTACAACAGTTGATATTTGTCGTTATGTCATATTTTATAAGAAGCTGTCTGAGAGTTGTATGTCATGACCCGTCCTTAAAATACCCGCGCCGCAACTGGGGAGGTGGAGGTGGGATTAACTGGGGACGTCGGAGATGGACTGCACAGATGTATGCACATAAATCCCTCAGGTGCTGACAAGACCTTTCATTAGCAATAAATCAGGCTTTCACGCTTGTGGACACACATCTTCAGCGTGTGTGTGTGTGTGTGTGTGTGTGTGTGTGTGTGTGTGTGTGTGTGTGCGTGCGCACATCTTCCTACAGCTGCATTTTATTTTTATTACATTAATTGCAAATTTGATGAATGTTCAATCTGCATTCTGCCAGTTTTGGAATTTTCATGTCCTTGACATTTGATCTGGCCGCCTGTAATTTTTGGGCGATGATTGCGCCGCAGGAACAAGAACTTAATGAGGTCGGGAAGTTCCAAAATGAAGCAGCACAAAGCAAGTTGTTGGTATTTTGGTAGAAAAGCCTCCTCAGATGGAAATAACCAAGATTACAACCTCTTCTTTCACCAGCCTGGGACATCAGTCACTTTATTCCAGGCGACGATGTGTTCCATCCCTTTAGCCTCCAAGCTAAAACTTAAGGTAACGTGTTAGCCAGCTAACGTGCTAAAGCTTTACTGTACGTTGGTGAGTTTCAGGGTTACCGTCACTTTAAGCTCTCTGTTGTGCTTTATTTTAAAAAGAAACCAAATTTCTCCTTTTTTTTTTTTTTTTTTTTTTACACAAGCAGAAGTTAAATAATTCATAAGTTTATACATTTACTGATTTTAGAGAAATTAGTTAAAAGATGTTCCCCGAAAACAGTAAACTTCTGAGAATAAGCAGTCAGCACTGACGTTGAGCCGCTCTCCTTTCCTGTCAATCTTGTGGTCATCACCGCCACAACTGGATGTTCTTGGCAGCTCTGCTAATGGCAGTAACCCTGGCGAGCTGCTGCTCTTTGACCCGTTGGAATTGTCTCTTACGTGGCACAAGTAAACGAAGCACACTGTACTCGACATGGTCATCGAGCCCTTTTTCTTTTTGATCAAAGCCAGTTTTCCTACGGCAGCGTGATCCCTTCACTCACCACTGCGTCTCAGTTCAGGGGCCGTATGGATTTGGGCTCCAGTCGATCACAAGGGTCACATGACACAATCTGGTTTATGGAGTATTTCCTGTTTTGGCTCCACCCCTTTACCCTTGCTGTAGGAGGAGCCACTCCAATTTCCTGAGTGTAAGCATTCTTTGTTTCCACCATGTTCTACTTCCCGTCCAAACAAGTGTTCTATCTGCAGAGTTTTTCTTTCCCCTCTGAGGCGCCTCTTGCTCAAGTGTGTGGAAGAAATCGTTGATTTGAAGCACAACACAAAGTTAAAGCAGGAAGGATCCACCTGCTCCACGCCCAGGATGAGGAGGGGTCCTGACTCGGTCCTCATCCCTCCCCCTGAATTGGGACACAGGCTTTGAATCTCAGTGACTGCAGAGTAAACCTGAGCTGGTATGTCCCAGTTATTTACTCCCTGAAGGACAGCTTACTGTCACCGACTGTATTTCCTGGCGGGGGGGGGGGGGGGCAAACAGCAGTGAACAAACGGGAATGTTTGGATGGGGGGGGGGGGGGGGGGGGGGGGTGTCATGCAACCAGAACTGCTGCCTACCGAGAGGGAGCGAAACACGATGCTAATTGATGGATTCAGGGTGGCTTGTGGGAGTTAAATTCAGCTGTGTGTCAGTCACATGCTGTCCTGAGCAGACACCACCTACATGTTTGATGAAGACACTCTGTCCTACATCTAGTGAAAGCCCCCCCCCCCCCCCCCAGGCCCAGGCCTTTATCCAGAGACAAAGACAGATTATAGTTGAAACGCAGGAGGACTTGTGCCTGCTGGTTTCACTAACCCACCCGGACAGTGCAGGGTTCAAGTGTTCTGATTTGGGATTAGCGTTTGAGCCAAATCTGGAGGTGGACCTCATCCTCCAGGTTCCAGGAGCCGGATCTGGTGGTCCAAGTAATGCTGACAAATGTTGGGATGATCAGGATGAAGTGAAATGCAGCAGAGAAGACGAGATGCTACGTGTAGAAAGACGTTTGAGAGATTTTTCCTGGATGTGGTCGCAGCAGACGGCGAAGGCTGACGGGAGCAGCAGCCTGCTGGTTTTATATATCCAGTAAGTCCAAAGAGCTTTTCAGACATTTGCTGCTTATGCAGAAACATGCAAGGGATGCTGTCCCTGATATTTAGCACCCAGCCTGAACCAAACCCAGCCACATAGCGGATTTCATCCATCAGAGGACATTTAGAGCTCAACCACACCAGCAATTACAGCCATTGATTCTGACGTCTTGACAAGTTGTTGGATGAGCGCTGGTATCAGGAGAGAGTGATGACATCCTCCTGCTGCTGCTTTGTGCATGACATGAGGGATCACGTGTCGGGGGTCATCTGAGACCTGCTCGTCACCAAAGCTAATTTTAGAGCTGCTGGATTCAGGGTCGCCAGCTTCTGCCTGGATACGGGGCTCCTCCTCACACACGGGAACTTTATTGATCACCTGCCACTGGTACCCGTTGGTGGAAATATTGTTTGGTCATTTCTAAAATATAAATGAACACTAAAGCAATATATTATTGTTATTATCATCCATAAAGTTACAAAAAAGTCTTTAACGCAACACTTCAGAATGTCCGTCAGCTGCGAGAGCCACGCTACTCGGAGCTTTAACTGCTGCTCTCATCGGATCTTATGACTGTTTATGAGTCAAGCCTCAGCAGCTACCAACCACCTCAGGTGATGCTGGGCGCCTGCACTCGTCAAGCCCTGCAGCCGTGGGATGATGTGGGGTTTCTACTGCGAGTGTGACTCCATCTTCAATCACTGCCTGAAAGTGTGGCTTACAGAAAGGGTCTCCAACTTGGTGGTGGCACGGTGGAGCAGTGGTCCTCACTGTGGCCCCCAGCAAGAAAGGTTGTGGGTGGAGCCCCGGCTGGAGCACGGGGTCTTTCTGTGTGAGTCTCCATGTTCTCCCTGTACCTGCGTGGGTTCTCTCCGGTACTCCGGCTTCCTCCCAAATTCCGCCTCTCACCCGAAGGCAGCTGGGATAGGCTCCACCCCTCTGCCACCCTCAACAGGATGAGTGGTTGAAAATGGATGGAAGGATGGATGGAAGGACTCTAACTTGTGTTATAAAGGAACCAGCAAGTGCGGCAGTTTACGTCATCAACCAGGATATAATAAGTCCATAGAGGACGCAGACTTTTAAAACTTTTTTTTTTTCCAGATCGTCCCAAGATCCGGATGCCGCGCCATCTTCGATCCCGCGTGGTGAAGCAGGTTGGACAGCAGATCAACCTGGTCATCCCCTTTATTGTGAGTCACTGAATGTTCCTGCTGTAAGATCGTTTCAATGAAGGGAACTCCACTGTCCTCATCTCCTCTTTTCCATGACGGCAGGGAAAACCCAAACCCTCAGTGTCCTGGCTGAAGGATGGTCAGCCTCTGGACTCAAAGAGGGTGAACAACAGGAACAGTGACAAGGACAGCATCGTATTCATCCGAGCGGCGGAGAGAGACGACACTGGAGTTTATGAGATGACGGTGAAGGTGGACAGCTTTGAGGATAAAGCCACGCTCACCCTTCAGATTGTTGGTGGGTCGCACGTGGCCTGAATATCTTTGAATGCAATTGAAACAAATGCGCACCAACAGAGGTGTGAATGACCGTTATGAGCGTCTGAATGAGGTGGGTTGAGTCTGGCAGCACAGCTGACTTGTTTACCGACTTAGGGGTTTTTCGAGTCATGACTTGCTCCAAGAGAAATCCCAGGCACTCACAACATACATAACACTGCTAACCACGACGCCCTTTGACCCCGAGCGTTTGAGCCAGCTGTCAACTGCTGCTGTTTGAGCTGGCTGTCGAATATTTACCCCACAAATCTTAGTTGTTTTTTGCTGATGATCCTGATGGCAGCTCCTCCCACCCCCCCCCCCCCCCCCCCCCCTCCAGAGCTGCCTGGTCCTCCTGCTAGTGTCAAGCTGGTGGACGCCTGGGGCTTCAACGCTGCTCTGGAATGGACCCCCCCCAAGGACAATGGCAACACGGAGATCACTGGATACACTGTCCAGAAGGCCGATAAGAAGACCGGGGTACGAGCCCAAACACACACACACACACACACACACACACTCCACTCTGCTGAACACGTTAGTAAACTTTGCACCAGTCCTGTTCCCAGCTTCCTCAGGTGGCTTTGACAGCCGACATTCCTGATGGTGGCGTTACGGCAACCGTCTAAAGCTTAGAATTTTAAAAATTTGTAAGAAATGAGCTGTATGTGCTTGACTGCAGCTTTCTCCCAGATGTTGCCCCACACAAGCTGAAGCTTTCGTGTTTCTGTGTGTGTGTGTTTCTGTGTGTGTGTGTCTCCCACTGCAGGAGTGGTTCACTGTGTTGGAGCACTACCACAGGCTAACCGCCACCGTCTCAGACCTCATCATGGGGAACTCGTACACCTTCCGAGTGTTTTCTGAGAACCATGTGGGCATGAGCGAGAAGAGCGCCTCCACAAAGGAGGCGGCCACCATCCAGAAGACAGGTGGGTCAGGTGGTTTTACTGGCTCCCTGACGCCCCCCCCCCCCCCCCTCCCCGTTGACGCTGCTGTTGATATGATGAAGAGTTTTAGTGGCTGAGGCTGCAGTGACATTATTTTAATGAGCTGCTGCAATTAGTCTGTGGAGTCTTCAGTGCACGGGCGAGTGCGTGTGTGTGTGTGCGAGTGTGTGTGTGTGCGTGTGTGTGCGTGTGTGTGTGTTCTCAAGTGGAGACTTGAGGCGGAAATGTTCTTGGCACTGCTTTATTGAAGTGGGTAACTCTTGGCCAGCTCCTGCTAAAATGAAATTTAAGAGGCTCAGACAACATTAAGACAACTGGCAGAGCAAATGTTGTTCTTCCCCTGTGTGTGTGTGTGTGTGTGTGTGTGTGTGCGTTTTATGTATCTTCACATACATCTGGCTGTCATTTTTTTCATTTTTATTCTCTCACAAATATTCTAATTAGTGACATGAAATTAATTTTTCTCAACTGAATATGTATTAAATTCCCCTCAAACATCCCTGGAGATGCAGCTTTGAGAGATCGTGACTTCATAAGATCACTTGAGAAATCATTGGTTTGACCAATAGGAAGGGGCGTGGTTTAGGTGTGGCCAAAAAGCAGCGCCTTCTGAGGAGGTTAGCATAGATGCTACCACAGCATACAGAGAGCCAAGCCACTTAAAAGTGATCCAATGAACAAGAAAATACGCTACAAATATAGATTTCATCCAGCAGCCCAAGCATGACTGCAGCGGCTTAAAACCTCCACGCTGGCAGAAAGTAATCAATCCTGCCTGGAGTAGATTAGATTATGAACACTGGCATGTTCAGACACCACCGCGTACGTTGACCTTGCTCCGTGTGTTCTCAGGGATTGTCTACAAGCCGCCTGAGTACCCAGAGCACGACTTCAGTGAGGCCCCCAGATTCACCACACCCCTCAGCGACCGCGCCGCTACGGTGGGGTACACCACCAAGCTGCTGTGTTCTGTTCGGGGGTGTCCCAAGGTCAGTCCTCAACTTTTTCACAACAAATAACTTCTCAGCTTTCTGTCAGACTTCCCTGGTTGCACGGAAGGTTGTAGTTCCGGATTGCTGGATGATTATCGAAGGTGTTTCACAGCTAATAAATCATTTGAGTGTGCAGCTCTGCTGTAATGCAGCACAGGAACAAGGCGGCCGCTGCGATGTTTATGTGAGCTTCAGTCTGCTCGTGTTCTTGGTGGCTGCTGCTCTGGTTAAACATATCTCCTTACAGTTGTCTGACTGACGTCTGAGGCTTAGGCGGTGGGCTGCGGTGGAGATACAGTTGATTATGCGTCCTGCTGTCCTTGGTGAGGAGCCAAGGCCAGCAGGATTTCTACGCATGCCACTGTAATTAAACAGGAATTGTTCCTGGGCTCAGGTACCTGTTCACCCCTGAATTTGACCACAAGAGCCAAGCAAAGAGGGATTGAAGGGTAACGATCGGGAAGCACTGGTACCCCCCCGGCTCATCGCAGGCATCCAAGTGGATTCCTGCGCTGGACAACCCTGTTGCCGATCCTCGCCCTGGGCCTGAAATTAGGATCTGTAAAGGCGCTTTTGCATGCCTGTGGCCCAGCAGGCTCGGATTCTGCAATCGGAGCAATCAAGTCCAAGCAGCTGTGTGGAAACGGATCTGCAGATTGTGTACAGGAGGCCAGAGTGTAGAACCCCTTCAGATACAAGCCCCGCATATTTTCAACGTGTACTTTCCCACTGTGTACATATTTAACTGCTGTCAGACATTTATCTCTTTACAACTTCACAAGCACACCACAAAAATGGCAGACTATTAATAGGATGATATTTTTCTCTTCTCCTCCAATAATAATAATTATTACTAATTAGCTACAAGAGTTTTCAGTCTCTCCTTTCACTCTTGTTTGATTCAGGAAAAGAAGTTTTAACGTTAAAAGTTCCTGAAGAGGGAACCCTGCCATGCTCCTCTCTCTCTCCCTTTCCCTTCTTCCTTTAATAGAACTACTGGAAATTAAATGATTTAACACGTATGCAGGGTGTGAGTGTTTTTAAGCATGTGTTTATTGCCCCCCCGCCTCAGCGATGAGGAGGTCCAGCAGGGAGGCATGTGATGTGATAAGTTGTCTCTGATAAAGAGCTGCCAGGCTCGGAGTCCGAGTGTGTCGAGGAAGATGAGCAGGGAAGATGATGATAAGAGCAGCGGTCTGCGGTCCTGTCGTGTCTAAGTGCTGATGCCTCTCTATCGCAGGAGGTTCTATTCCTGTCGCCCTCCAACTGCTGCGCTCTTATCAGTGATTCAACCTGAAACACAACAGCAAAGAGACAGAGAGAAGCTGCAGGAGGGGTTTGATCCACCAAGAAAACTCTGACCAGATGACGTTGTGCCAGATGAGCGTGTATACAATTACCTTTAGATGCTGTTCATGTTTGCTGAACCGAACTTTTAAGGTCCAAAAGAGTTTCTTGTTTTATTTGTGAAGCACGAAAAAATCCATTGAAACAATTATATGATATGAGAGGCATAAACACGAGAAACGCCGGGGACTGCTGGTGTGTCTCCCTTACTAACAATAATGTGTGATTATAGTACTGTGCAGTACTGTAGAGTATAGAATATATTGTGCAGTTCTTCAGTTAAGAACCAAAGACAAAATTAAGAAGAGCTGAACAACAACGTAAAAGAATGATCAATGAGTGGAGTAAATACTATTAAAGAAAAGTTAGGTTTTCATAAGGAAAAACAATTAAGGAATAAATATTAATAATAACGCTCTGCTGCTGTTGACCCAAACCACCATTCAGTCACACTGGAGGTCTCCAGGCGGTGAATTCAACCATATGGATGTTTTAGAGCCGGAGGTCTCAGCAGGAGCCGCACCGGCAGCATAATGAGTCTGACGTGCAGACACACCAGCATCAGCTGCACCGTCATCTCTCCTCAGTGCCGCGTGCAGCAGTGAGGCGTGTCTCTGCTCGTCCTCCGTCATCAGCGAGGCTCCACAGAAAACCTCAGTCTGTGCCCAGCGAATTTTTTGTCTGGTTTTAGCTGGAAAGACGATTCTTGTGATCTCAGTGACCCTCAGCACCTAAAAACTCGTTGCTTCTTTATTTAAACCAACACGTCAGCCCCCCAACTCCCCAGAGCAGGAGGAACATCTTTTCTTAGAGTTGCGGTGAGATGCGAAGGTCCTGATATGTTTCACACATCAGTGACGGTCAAGCAGTTCTGAAGCGCATCAGCCGAGGTGAAATCCGATAACAGGAGTCACCTTGCATGAGGCCAGATGACGAGGAGCCAACAGGAAATCCACGCAGGCGGGTGGTTACTGAAACCTGGAGCGGAGCATACCTGTGTCAGGAAAAGTCTTAGGTTACTCCCATTCTACCCAAGTGAAGCACTCAGCAGAGAGCGACCCGGCTCCCTGGAGGCTGGCAGACATCACTGCTGTTGTTGTTGTGGTGGTTGTTGTCGTCCTCAGCTAGCACGCTTAGCACTGTTAGCAGGGTGCTCATTGATTTGTTTGGATTTCCAAACATGAACAGAAATGACTGAATTTCACTGCTGGAAATACAGATTATAGTGTATAAGTTTTACTGATGAATGTGTCAGTTATATAAAATTTGGGGATGCTAGTGGGAATAATGACAACACAAAGGTTAAAGGTTATAATGACTCAACGAAGGTCGCTTCTTCCCCTCTCAGCCTAAGATCGAGTGGCTGAAGAATCAGATGATCATTGGTGATGACCCCAAGTTCCGTCAGATCTCAAACCAGGGCATCTGCTCCTTGGAGATCCGTAAGCCGTGCAGTTTTGATGGAGGCGTGTACACCTGCAGAGCCAAGAACGCTCAGGGGGAGGCCACGGTCTCCTGCAAACTGGAGGTCAAACGTACGTATGTGCAGAGAGCCACAGGACGAAGTTCCCAGGACAGTCGGAATACACCTGAAGTACTCAATAAGCCTGACGCTGTCATGGAACTGCAACAAAATCCCAGAAATCAAATCCATTTAATATGTAGTTTAACTGATTTTTTTCTTCACTGACAGAGGTCACTGTTCCAGAGGCGAAGTAAGAGAAGAGCAAACAAACCCTCAAACCTCCACAGGTAAGAAGACGAACACTCCAGATCACTTCAGTTTACAACAAAATGTCACGCAACTGCAACTTTCACGATTCTACGTGTTTCAGATTAGAGGAAATAAAATACCACAGCACAGGAACAGAAATTTTAAAACACAGATAGTGCAATGACTTGATTAGCAGCAGAATGGACCAGAGTGTTATTATTCAATAAGCTATTAGATTATGTTCATGGATTAATGAGGGTGCAGCCCTGCACCCAGGTGTTAGACGGACCCGACCTCTGGCCTGGTTCACAGTTTTTGCATAATTTTACTGTCTGACAAACGGCAATGAAAACATGACCCACCTGGCAAAGACTACAAAAACTTAAAGTACTTGGCTGAAGGTTAATACCTTAATAGGTTCATACCTTAAAACGTCTCTGCTGCTTTCACTGCGCGTCGCTGCTTCCGGGCGGTGAAGATCCACGTCAGTCAAACAGAGACACCAAATTCAATGCTTTCACAGCTCCAATGTGGCTATTTATACCGTCACTGTTCGGCAGCCACATTTGAGAGTATTGGCACTTTCATTTAAGCTTCTTAAATCCTTGAGTGGTATTTCTTTTCAAGGAGTGCCAGCAGGCATTTCAAGTGCTGACAAGAGCCGCTCCATTTAAGTGTTGGAGGAGCCCAGCGTGGTGAGAGAGGGTGCAACAGACACAACACAAAGGACGCAGCGACGATAAAGTAATGCAGTCGGAGAGATTAACGACTGAACATGTCTGCTATGGGATGCCTCAGCTGGTTGAAGGTTGTTAAAGAGTTAGGAGGTGAAACAATAATTTCATCTCAGTGTTAAGGACATACCACCGGTTCTTTTTAAGGCCCTGTGAAGCCCCGCATCACCTTCAACACCTCCAGTGCATCCACCGCATGGTGGCAGCAGGCTGCCAGCTCTCTCCTTGCTCCAGAAGCTCTTATTTTCGCAGTCGTTCATCTCACTGCATATTTTCTATCTGATTGTATGTTGTAGATGTTCATGAATACATGGAGTGTAAACCAGACCTGCCCTGAGCCCATATGAACCGATACTGGGTTAAACTCTTGCTGCGTAGCCTGCTAGCCTTGCCTGCGCTTCAGCGCTCCAACAGAAATGGAGAAGAATATTTCAGCATAATCCTGTTGACAGACAAACAAACTTGGGCGAAAAAATAACCCTCCTAGGGGAGTTGAGGCTTGATGATGTCATGAGCATGCAAATGTGTTGCAGAGAAATATATTTTAGTACATAATAACAGCAAAAACTGCATGCATGACTCCCTTTTTCTTTGCTTTATTCATCAACATTTCATCGCTACACAAAGAAGATTTTATGTGTTTGAGAAGGTTCCTGTTGGGACAAAACCCCATCAAAGTGTTAGAGAGCCCAGCGTGGTGAGAGAGGGTGCAGCAGACACGACACAAAGGACGCAGCGACGATAAAGTAATGCAGTCGGAGAGATTGACGACTGAACGCGTCTGCTATGGGATGCCTCAGCCGGTTGAAGGTTGTTAAAGATTTGAGGGTGAAGCATCGTCTGCATGTTAATCTCTTCCTCAGAAATATGCTGTAGTGCGGGATATGAAATCGTTCTGGATGCAATGACTAACATCCACACACATCGCCTGAACGGCTCGTCTGGTCATGCGACTGTCACAGTGATACTCGACACACGCAAATGTTTATGAAGAATGCGGCTCAGGATACGCATCAACAAGTAGTCATGTTTCCCCAGGAAGAATATTGCTGCTGTCACTGGTTTATGCTTACATCGTCGTCCTCTGGGTGGAGCTTCAGATGAAGTGACGACACCCAGCGATACTCGATGATCAAATAAACCCCAAATGACCTCAATGTTTGAGCCCGCCTGATCGACTCGAAGCCATTGGTGAGTGCGGTGCGACCTTCAATGTGGTCACGGCATGTGTGCTCACACTAGATGGTTATGGGGTCACATGCCTCCCTGCCTGCCCCCCCAACCCAAGTGTGGCTCACATCTTAATGCATCCTTGACAGGGCTGGATGCGTTCACACCTGTCCACTTTGGATCAGATGACCAAAGGTGTAGCTCCGTGTCAATGTGGTCACATACGTGTGTCTGTGACGAGGTCCTTGTTAAGACACAGCCATACATGGGAGGGTCCCTCAGGGGGAATATGAGGATTAGCAAGGGAGCGCATTTGGGTGGTGGTGGTGTTGTTGGGGGGGGGTTGAAGTGATGTCAGTGCTGCACTCCACAGTTTCTAAAAATTACTCCAGATGATTTGACACAGCGCCAAAGTCATCACATTACCGTGAGTCAACAGGCGGAGAAGAAGGGAGAAGCAGCAAAGCGATAGGGTTGAAAAGAGCCTGATAATCCTTGGCTGGAAAACGCACACACACACGTGCATACACACTCAGACACACACGTACACAAATCTTCAACCTCACACACTTTGGGCCCAATTTTAATCATAGCACAAGCTTGCGCTTGGTCCAGCACAAGCATCATCGCTGGCTCCAAGTCAGCGATGATGCTGTTCTCACGCCAAGCGTCCTCACCCTTTAATTAGCAAATGAACCTGAGCTCCACCTGCACCAGGTGCTCCAGCGTGTTCCAGAGGCTCTTCTGGTGCCTCCATGTTGAGGAGCAGCAGGAGACGTTTGCTCCGTAGACCCAGAAGAGGCTGGTCTCTGGTCAGTGGAGTCATGATGGACGTGCTATTAGAGAGGAGGAGAGGAGCAGCACTGATGCCAGAGAACCTGGGGACATGGACCCCCACCTCCTCCAGCCTGCTCCACCTCCTCCAGACCTGCTCCACCTCCTCCAGACTTGCTCCACCTCCTCCAGACCTGCTCCACCTCCTCCAGCCTGCTCCCCCTCCTCCAGACCTGCTCCACCTCCTCCAGCCTGCTCCCCCTCCTCCAGACCTGCTCCACCTCCTCCAGCCTGCTCCCCCTCCTCCAGCCCTGCTCCCCCTCCTCCAGCCTGCTCCCCCTCCTCCAGATCTGCTCCACCTCCTCCAGCCTGCTCCCCCTCCTCCAGACCTGCTCCCCCTCCTCCAGCCTGCTCCTCCTCCTCCAGACCTGCTCCACCTCCTCCAGCCTGCTCCCCCTCCTCCAGACCTGCTCCACCTCCTCCAGCTTGCTCCTCCTCCTCCAGACCTGCTCCACCTCCTCCAGCCTGCTCCCCCTCCTCCAGACCTGCTCCACCTCCTCCAGCCTGCTCCTCCTCCTCCAGACCTGCTCCACGTCCTCCAAACCTGCTCCCCCTCCTCCAGACCTGCTCCCCCTCCTCCAGCCTGCTCCCCCTCCTCCAGACCTGCCAAATGAAATTGTAGAATAAACGTGTTCACCTGGAGCAGGAGGAGCACCGCTTCTTCAGATGAGGAGCGCTCACTTCTCCTGGGTGAAAATGAGTGCGGTGTTGCAGTAACCCCTATGTGCTCCTGATGGCCCTGTGATGGACTGGTGACCCGTCCAGGGTGAACCCCGCCTCTCAGCCAATGTCTGCTGGGATAGGCCCCAGCATGCCCCTCACCCTTAATGGATGAGTGGTATAGAAATAGGATGGATGGATGGATGGATGGATGGATAGATGGATGGATGGATGGATGGATGGATGGATAGATGGATGGATGGATGGATGGATACATGGATGGATGGATGGATGGATAGATGGATGGATGGATGGATGGATACATGGATGGATGGATGGATGGATAGATAGATAGATAGATGGATGGATAGATGGATGGATGGATAGATAGATGGATGGATGGATGGATATGCTGAAATGAAGCTGAACTCGCCCTGAGCACACATAGTGCCAGCCGCCATTGTCACTTAGAAGGAGCCTTTATAAACACCTCCTCACCCTCATTAACCTTCCTTTAATTCTCCCTTCAGCAGTAACAGCAGAAGTCCAGTTCTTGTTTTTCCTGTTTGGTGTGTGTGTGTGTGTGTGTGTGTGTGTGTGTGTGTGTGTGTGTGTGTGTGTGTGTGTGTGTGTGTGTGTGTGTGTGTGTGTGTGTTGGTCGGTCCTCAAGCATTCATAAACCCTGCTGTGTGTGTCTCTCTTGTGTCTTGTCCAGAGTGTTTTAGAAGGTGAGAAGGATGAGCCATGCAGCAGTGTGTGTGTGTACATAATGAAGAAAGATCCAGTTGCACCCCCACCCGGCCTCCTGCAGCAGGGGAGACCTACACCCCCGGCCCCCTCCAGCAGGGGGGACCTACACCCCCGGCCCCCTCCAGCAGGGGGGACCTACACCCCCGGCCCCCTCCAGCAGGGGGGACCTACACCACCCGGCACCCTCCCCTTAATGTTGAATGTTATTTTAGTTAGTGACATTTTGATCTGTTCTTGTGTTTCCTGCCTGTGTCCACATGCTGATTGTTAAAGTTTGTGTACTACTCAGTAAAATGGGGAATCCTGAGACATGCTATTGCAACGACTGTAATGGTTGAATAAAAGTTGTATTTTATTATACATCATGTGGATTTCTACGTATATTTTGACCAGAGTTTGTGATGTTCATCAGATTACATGTGACACACAGTTCCTCGGTAGACGAAGTACGGAAACTCAAGTTTTAAATGACCAAAGATGCACATTTCTAATACGTTTTTTTCACGTAACTTTTAATAAAATGAGCTACACTGCAGTCTGAGCAGTTTTAGATGGAAGAAATTAACATCAAAATGGTTGCATTAGCAAAAAAGTATTGTTTTATCATTGAAATGGCGACATTAGCGTTTTAATATGAGACCTGAGAAGCTGCTGCACATCTGAGCTGGAGGAGGAAAATGTTTGAGGCTCAACTTTACAGTAAAAACTGAAACCACATGACAACAAGTGACTGACTGTGCTGCAGCTTTTGCCCTGTGAACACACTCAGCTGCACGTCACACACATCTTCCTTCACTTCCACAGCAGACATGTTCATCACATTTTTTTTTTTTGTGAGCAGAAACTCTTATTCAAAACATTTAAACCACTGAACATGAAAAAACGTGTTAACTCAAACAAGTGTATCACAACAGTACTGGGTTTGAGTCCCAGCTGTTCCAAGGTGGAGTCTCCACCTGTGTGTGTGTGTGTGCGTGTGTGTGTGTGTGTGTGTGTGTGTGTGTGTGTGTGTGTGTGTGTGTGTGTGTGTGTGTGTGTGTTAAAGAGATGGTCAGACATGCAGGTGCTGCCAGGAGAGGCTGCCCACTGCTCAGTGGAGGATAGGACTGGTGCCTTGTCTTGATCATGGACACCAAAATACACAGTTAAGGGTCAAAGGTCAGATGCAGCTCTTAAAGACAGACTGTTATTGTTGCTACAAAAATTTGTGATTCCACCTCAGAAATTGTGGTTCCAATTCTGGCGATTCAAATGATGCTCATGATATTTTATTTATCAAGCAGTTGTGAAGTGGCTGTGTTGGTAAAATTTTCAATCCGATCTCAGAATCTGACCCAGAAAACCCCTGACATTTTGTCACATTAAGGGAGAGACTGAGTGGTTTTCACAACTACTATTTTGTGTAAATGAGCAGCTCTGATCACGTGACTGCTCAGGTTCAGTCCCAGTGTTTACGATGTTATACTGACATCTTGTGGAGAGACAGAAGCAGCAGCAGGATCACCCGTGCGTCAGGAGGTGGCAGGGACTGATCAGCGCTCTTCTGCTGGACTGACACACCAACATCAGGCGGCCCTTTCAACATGGAGATGTTATTTTCATAAATGTGCTTTCATGTTTATCTACAAACAGGGTGTAGGTTTAACAGTGGAGTTGAATATTCTACTTCACTGCCTAGAAAAAGGCCTTCAGCCGAAGGTGCATGGAAGTCACACTTGGTGGTGAGGAGGTCCGGTTCTCTGCTCACGTCCTCCAGATGTGGTTCAAGAACCTGTCGTAGAACCTACGACAACAGAAAAGATTTGGTGAAGCTGGCTTTGCTTTGCTGTGGTTCTCATTTTAATCTTCAACTGCTAAATCAGGGTCATTTATTTTGCAACGTGCAGATAAGAGAGAAAATTCGAAGCCATCGTCAAGGACACGAACGCGGGGGGCGCAGGTGACAGCAGACGAACAAACAGACGAGCAGCTCAGGAGCTGCTGACGTGCGCTCGTACCAAGTCTTCTCTGCTTCTCTGCAATGTAAAAACAGTTAAATATCTATTCATGTTGAGAAGATAAACATCTGAATGTGGTTGACCAACACACTTCCTGTTACAGAGAAAAAAAAAAGCAGATGTCAGAGAGACAGGAAAGCTGCTGTCATGAGGTGAGCGAAGGCTGAACTCATCGCACGCTCGTCGAGCGCATTTCCTCTCCTGAACGTCGTCAGGCAGGAACTCCTCAGGCCGGGCGACTCTGCGCTGATGCTCGATGGAAGATGCGGCTCCTCCAAGTCTCCGCTGTCTTGTGTGAGTGTTCCTACGCAGCGACTCGCGCATCAATGAACATGTGACTTAACTTTTACCATCATTTGTTGGGACAGGTTTCGCTGCTGTGTGTGCACTTCAGGATCCTGACAGTGGTGAGTAACTTTACTTAAATTAATGCATGCATGCATGCAAAAAAAAAGTATTTTACTCCGACTGCGTTTATTTGGAATATAAAACCTGTTGTGGGTCGTCTGTGAGTTCCTTGTTGACCCAAAATATCCAATGAAAAAAATCGGTCTCTGAAGTCTGAGCTGCTCCGGAACTCTACATGAATGTTCTTCGTAAATTACAGACAGATAAAATGGGAGCAAAACAAAAAGTTTAGGAAGTTGAACATGAGGAACAAGAAGTCATTTTTTGCATGGGTCTGCTAGTTCCTGCTGCCACAGATGCCGGCAGCTGCAGTTTGAATTTGGCCAATATATCCAGCGTTGGAAACGATATTTGTTTTCTGAATATTTCATTTTTAAAACTTTTTTTTCCAAAAAAAAAAAAAACTACATTCAAATTGGGTAAAGAGCATCTGACTTTATTAAATGAAGTAAATGAAGTACTCCATAGAAAGGCAGAGGCTATATGAGGACATACACACAATAACCAAAGTAATCCAGTGCCTCTGTCTGCTGATCCTGTCAGAGGTACGACAAAAAAACAACCACGCATAAAAAAAGAAAAAGAATGAGAACCCTTAGAGGAGAATCCGAACCCCAGGATAGAAAAAATACAGAAAAAAAATTACAATACTGCCCAGCATCCTGATTCACAAATTGGTCATTTAGGTCTGGCCCAGTAAAACCCAAAATGGTTTCCACGCCATCTCATTAGATCTTGGTGCTTTTCCTCTGCTCAGGCGAATCTGTTTCACCCAGGGAACAAAAACCACTTCAGTGAGCCTCCTCTCAAAGCGAGGGGATGAAGGAGACTCCCAGTTCAGTAAAATCTAGTTTTTGGCTGCTGCCATGCCCGTTTTGAGAGCCTGCTTACAGTGGCAAGGGAGGGACAATGTCCTTCAGAGCAACCAAGGAGGGCCAGCTTAGAGTCTGGTTGAATATTTATTTTGTACCGCTTTGAGAACCAATTCAATATTTTCTGAGCAGTGCCAGAATAAATGTGGGAGTGAACCTTGGGCTCTGTCACATCTATCACATAAGGGAGACACAGATTCAAATATTAAGTGTAGTTTTGGAAGAGTGCAGTGAATCAGCCGACATCTGGAGTTTCCAGAACGCTTCTGTACGCTGGACGGGCCCTCCCCCCGCAGCTCATCTGACAGTGGAGCCCCCAGTTCTTGGATCCATGTGTCCCTGAGATGGCGGGTCCTCGCTGGTGCCTCGAAGGCAGCAACGGAGCGAGAAATCGAATGCTTGGAGTTTGGTTGTAAGAGAAGTGTATCGTAAAAATCATAATTGTGTGGTGTCATTGGGAAATCAGAAACATGTTCTCTTACAAAGTGTCTGACCTGTGGGATCGGGGAAAATGTGACTGAGGAAGGGAACATCCAGCAGAGGGACAGAAGCAAAATTGTTATCCATGTAAAAATCTGACGTGCAGCGTTGGCGTCTCAGTCTCTCTGTCCCTCCAGAAACACTTCATCCATCAAGCCTGGTTAAACAAGTGATTGCCTCTTTTGGGGGCATTTATCGAAATATTCAGTGAATCCAAGGACTTTTCTTAATTGGTTCAATATTTTACAAGAAGTAACAAGAACAAAACTGTAGCCAGATAACTTGTGGGTTGTTTGATTGGGAAAAAAAAGCAAGGCTGGGGGTAAAGTTTGTGACACAGACATGGATTCAGTCTTTAGCCAGAGTGGAGAGGAACCATCGTCGTGAGAACCCCCAGCCTTGCATTTGGAGCCCAGACACAGGGAGGCCGAGACCCCCACCACCAAATGCGAGAGGGTTCATCTGCCCTAACAGACGACAGGACAACTGAATCCAGGTTTTGAAAAAGATACAAGAACCTTGGACGTGCGGTCATTTTAATGGTATCAATGCGGCCAATCACTGAGAGGGGGAGCGACTTCCAGTTCTCAATATAACTTTGAGTTTGTCCACCGTATCTAAATAATTCAATTTCAGTACACGTTTGGGGGTTTGGGGGATCTTAGGGCCAAGATGATTAAAATGGGTGGTGACTTATTTGAATGGCAGAGATTTCAAGAACGTAGGGTAGGTTGCTCGTTCCAAGTTAACATCGAGGAGAAGAGGAGAAGGAGGGTGTGCCTCCTGAAGACTTTCGTTATCATTTCAGATCACAAGTGAAGAGAGCAGCAGGTCTGTAACCTGCAGGCTCTAACGCTTCCCTCTCAGAAGCAACATCTGCCTCATGTCACAAACGGGGGAGAGCGTTAGAGAATCGCTCACCGTCCTCAGCATGAGTGGAACTACTTTGTCATGAAATATTAATAAAATTCACAGCCAAAGCCATGTGGGCTGGCTGTTTTTCTAGAGGAGAACAGCATTCAGCATTTCAAGTTTCAGAAACTGGGGCGTTTAAGTCGTCTTTTGCCGCACTATCTATTTGAGGAACATTTAAATGAGCAAAAAGAGAAGCAGAGATCAACGTCAGTGGCCTAGAGAGGAATACGGTGACTTCTAGAAGTCCCTGAAGCAAGCGTTTCTCTGGCTGCTGTTGCATGCAGTTGTGCATTTACGTTCCTCTTAGCTCACTCTTTTCTTTAGAATGACTGAAAATGACATGATGTGTAATGACGCCAGCGTGAACATGGACCAACACGGAGCTTTTATCCCATTTGATGGTGCTGCTGAAATCTCTGCTTGCTCCTGACGTCACAGCGTCTCACCTCTCCTCACACCCACAGTCACCTCCATATTCAGGGAGGATTCGTCAACCGAGTCTCCCACGGCGGCGCCTCCCTCTGTCTACGGTGAGCGTGTAGCAGTTTTTACACCACAAACAAGAATATTAATGCAGCTGCCTTCAACTTTCTACAGGGTTTCCTACATCGTGGAATTAAATACTATTAAGATGATTCGATATTAATAATCTATAAAATAATGAAATCATTCCACCCACATCTAATGACATCCTGTGGACTGCAGTTTGTAGAGGATTTTTAAATCGATGGCTCCAGCCCCTCGACAGGATAAGAGGTAGAAAAGTGGATGGATGGAATTCATTGTCACTTTTTTACATGTCATATTCTTTATATACCAACCGTGCAGAGCCTCCGGTGCCGTTCCTGCAGCTGCTGTCGTCCCAGCTGGATGTGTTCCCCTCTGAGAAAGTCCAGTTCTCCTGTACCGTCAACAGCAGCTCTGAGTGGACCTTCACCTGGTTCAGAGACAAACAGCCACTAAACACCAACGACCCAGATTTGTCTTTTACTGCACAACAAGAAGTGCTTACAATCAGCAGAGTATCACCAGCGCACGCTGGAACGTATTCATGTAAAGGTCATGACAGATCAAAGAGGGACACCCCTGACAGTAACCAGCTCGAACTTACTGTTTATCGTAAGTTGCCCAGTGTCATCATTTATTTATGTTGGATGTCTTTTGTCAGCAAATATTGGACAACATGCTGCTTCTTCTTTGACCAGCATTCATACCCAAGCCGACGGTTGTCCAGAGTCCAGGCTTTGACCGTATGTTCCCCGGGGAGTCCGTCACCTTTGAGTGCTTGGTCGACGTTTCCTCTGAATGGGACTATCTGTGGTACCATAATAACCATGAAATTCAAGTATCCAGCAGTAAAACCTATGAGAAAGCTTCTATAGACCTTTCTGATGGGGGGCGGTACCACTGCAAAGCAAAGAGGAGCAAAGACCCCTTTTACACAGAGGAGAGCACAGCAGCAACCCTGCAGGTCTCTGGTAAGGCCCACCGACTTGCTGGCGTCGATGTCTGTGCTTCTTCCTGCAGCTCTTTTATGACTAGCTCTCATTTTGCGTCTCATCATTTTGTCCATGTTCATGTTGTGCACAATTTCAGAACCACCGACACCAGTTCTGGAGCTGCTGAGTCCGTGGTCAGACGTCTTCCAGTATGAGATAGTGGAGTTCAGCTGTGGCGTTGGCAATCCGAACTGGACCTTCACTTGGTACAGAAATGGAAAAGAGATACACGAGGACTCAGATCTGTTTCTGGTTGAAGAGCGAGGAAGGATGAAGGCTTTTCTCAACATAACTTCTCAAACTCATCAAGGAAGCTATGCCTGCAGAGCTCACCTGGAGTCCCGCAGCGTCAGCTCTGGGTTCAGCATCAGCACTTATATCACCGTCCACGGTAAATGAAATGACTTCAGGTTCATATGTGCACGAGGATGGAGGAGCTAGTTAACATCAGCGTAGAGGCTGAAGCAGGAGGTCTGTCCGGTCTTTGCATCTCCCTTAGGCGGCTTCTCAGGCGCTCATGTGATGTGAACTAATGTGATGATGATGTCATTCTGTTTTAGGAAACACACCCAAACCATTAGTGAGCAAGGATCCAATTTTAGACCCGATGTATGTTGGCGAAACTGTGACTTTCGCTTGCAACGTGGATGTGGCCTCTGACTGGACCTATGAGTGGTACAAAGACAAACTTGAACTCATGGGTTCTAACAAAACCCTCAGAATCCACCTCGATGCCACCAGTGGGGGGAAATACTCCTGCAAGGCCACCAGAGCCCCAAGAACAGCGACAGACGTCAGTGACCCAGTTACTCAACATGTTCTTGGTGCGTGATGTCAAACCCTCTCATCATCAATGTCTTGAGATAATGAAAAATCGCTTAATGTATAAAATTCACACCATCTGTTGGTTTACATTTTGTTATCACTAAAACTAAAGGTGTCAAACAGCATTCTGAGAACCTCGTAGTGCCTTTAATGAGTGTATTTCCTGTTGAAACAGGATGCTGTGGTGTAGCATAGCACAGGGAGGGACCGCTCCAAGACCTGCAGTGTGGGTGTAGGAAATTCACTATGGGCAGATGTAACTGTGTGTGTGTGTGTGTGTGTGTGTGTGTGTGTGTGTGTGTGTGTGTGTGTGTGTGTGTGTGTGTGTGTGTGTGTGTGTGTGTGTGTATAGGAATGCTAATATTAGCGAACATGTGAAAAAAAGTCACCATGACTCATTTCAGGGTTTACATCCACTTTGGTGGCTAAACTGAAGAAAAGCTCTGTTTAAGTTCCTCGTTGTCTCACCTCTTGTTCTGTTGACGTTGTCATGTAGCCACTCCAGTGGAATACGGTCACAAGTGGTGTTATTGATTAGATTTGTGATTATTCCCTGAAATGAAAAGAAATGTACCTTTAATGCTGGTTGATGAGGTTTTATTCACAAGGCAACTCCGTGTCTGAGCTTATATCTTCCAAAGATAACTTAAAATCAATTCAGAAAAAAATGACTTTAATTTTCCCTCTTTCATTGGTTGGTATTTCTTCATTTGCTATCCAATACAATCCAGTTCTAAACTATTTTCTGTGTCTATTTTGTTGTGCATGTTATAAACAGATTGAATAGTTGTGAATGAGTTAGAACAGGACTGTCCTAAAGGTGCTAATATGTGTGTTTTCTCTCTAGAAATTCCTGTTCCAACACTGCAGCTGCAGACCGAGTGGCCCGATGTGTTCCCCACTGAGAGTGTGAAGATGAGCTGTGGGGTGCAGGGCGGCCCTGGATGGACATATACCTGGTACAGGGACAGAGATGTGATCAAGGCTGATGGAACCACCTCGTCTGATTCGAGTGGAGCGACTCTCTCCATAAATTCTGCTTCAGCTTTGCATCGGGGGGAATATACGTGCATGGCACACCTCAGTGGGAGGCCTGTCAGCAGCAACGCCAGCTTGGGACTTAGCCTCGAGGTCTACGGTGAGTTTGCAGCAGAGAAATGCAACAATTCATTATAATGGCTCCCCCCAGGAAGCAGATGAGAGAGTGGAACGTTCGGTAATGTAACACACTGGTGTGTATCTACCCTCAGAAAAGAAGCCTGACGTCATATTTACACAAGACCCAGAGTACCAGACGATGTTCGTGGGGGAGTCGGTGTCCTTCAGCTGTCACGTCAATGTCTCCGCTGGATGGGAGTACCACTGGCTCAAAAATAATCATACACTTTCCAAATCTTCACAAAAGACTCTGAACATCAGCATCATTGATTTAGGAAGTAGGGGGTCATACGCATGCCGAACAGGAAGAGGGGAGGCTCAAGTCTTCTACACCGACCCCTCCCAGGCTCTATTCCTGGAAATTAAAGGTGAGCTCCTGTGGAGTCCTCCACATGTCATGAATGTGTGATGACCAACGCTGCCCGGTGCTGAAATGACACATTAAACACAGAGCGGTGCCTTCTTCTTTGTGTGTTAAGAGAACAAGACTTCGCCCTTGATAACCCAGCAGCCAGATGTTGACATGGTGTACGCTGGGGAGTCTGTGTCCTTCCACTGCGAAGTTGAAATCTCATCTGGTTGGACGTATCAGTGGTACAAAGATGAAAACCTGCTCAGCACGCAAGCCAGTTTTACTATTGATCAGGCCGCTGTTTGGGACAGTGGGATGTATGAGTGCGTGGGCGTCAGGGAGAAAACAAACTTCCAAACAGAGCGCAGTCGCCGGATCTTACGCGTATTGGGTGAGCGTAAGAACTTATTTACTACATGATAGACGAATAACACAGCTTTAATCTGTCTTTTACAAGATGAGTAATGGCATGGTGAAAATATGTCTTTTAGAAATTCCTGTCCCATCTTTGAACCTGACCAGTCAGTGGCCCGATGTGTTCCCCACCGAGAAAGTGATGTTCAGGTGTGGGATGGTGAATGCGTCTCAGTGGACATACAGGTGGTACCTGGACACGAAGGAGATCGAGGTGTCTAAAGATGTGTCCTGCTGTCCTGACGGAACCTCCCTCTCCATCAAGTCTGCTTCAACTCTGCACCGAGGACGATACAGCTGCTCAGGACAGCTGAAGAGCAGGTCTGTCCAGAGCAACCTCACCTCCGGACCAACCCTTCATGTGTACGGTGAGGTTCTTTGCCTTTATTACTTAACTTCTGTTGAGGAGTTTTGGAAAACAGGGCCTATAGTTAGTTTTAGTTTGACTTTTTTCAAAAATAGCAGTATTTCCTGTCATGTCAGGAAATGGATGCAGAGATATTTGTACCCTAAATGGAAATACATAAGTTTGCTGGTGGCAGCAAAGTGATGGCAAGACTCTGAGAAGTCACTGTTAGGAAAAATACACAGCACATAAATCACATGAAAGCACAAATGTTCAACAAAAGTTGAAATGTGATGTATAAGCTCATCCTAGCACACGGAGCCATCATCAGTTTGATCATTCCATGAGTGTTGCGAGGCTGATCCTCAGTATCACGTAAGGGGCTCCATGACCCAGTAGACCACGGCGAGTGGGTTTGTCTGTAACGCTGCTGTGTTGTTACTTACTTGTCCCAAATGAGACAAATCACACACTAAATAAGTGAAGTCATTTGAGTGATTATTGCTTGGATGTATAATTCCAGAGCACCCAAAAACTCCTTTTCAGGTACACGTCTTCAAATAAATACCATCTTCCTTTTACTGTGTACTTTGTTTCAACTCTCAGATACAAAACCCAACATTACACTGATGCAGAATCCAGAACACCAGCTGATGCACACCGGAGATACGGTCTCCTTCAGCTGCCATGTCAACGTCTCCTCTGGATGGGAGTATCGGTGGTTCAAAGATGATGCTCGTCTTAGCGAATCTGAACAAACACACACCATCAAGTCCGCAGTAACAGCAGACAGTGGGTCGTATCATTGCCAAGCGGCGAGAGGACAGACTACCGCCTTCCTCACGGACAGCAGTCGGGCTTTAAGGCTCGACATTAAGGGTTTGTTTCCTTTCATTTTCTTAATTTGACAGTTTTTGTGTCTGTTTAATGTGTTCACCAAATTTTTGATGTTCCTGCAGAGCGTCCGTCAGCAAATATAATCCTGCTAACAGGCTGGTCGGAGGTCTTCTCCACTGACAATCTGGTGCTCCAGTGTGAGGTGCAGGAAGGCCAGGACAAGTGGAACTACACATGGTGATGCACGTCAAAAACACCAGTTACACTGTGCAATAAATCTTCGTGTATTTTGTGGTTTCTTACCTTTCTGAAAATGTTACAATAATGATACAGGTTCAGAGAGGGGGGGCCCATCAGCCTCGTCTCAGAGAAATACACAGTTACACCCCAAGAAGACCCTGAGCAGGGCCTTTACACCTGCCAGGGCAAACAAAATGGGAGACCATCCTATTCAAAAGTCAGCAGTCCTTTCAGGACCAAGAACCTGCGTAAGTTTTACTGAGGTCTGTGTGTGGGGGTTTGACACCTACACATCAGTTCTCTCACTTCCTCTGTTTGTCTGTTCTCTTCTTTAGTCTTAAAGAGGAGGGTGCTTCTCGCCATCGCTGGCTGTATCTTCTTTGGCATCATTGCTGTAGTCTTTGGATGCATTGTTCTCAGATTCACCCGCAAACCAGGTTCAACTGCAGTTTTTGGGTCTTACTGAGTGGGGGGCATTTTTCATGTCCAACATGAGCCATCTCTCCTTCATCATTCTGTGTCTTTTTCCTCATCTTGCAGTGGAGGAGGACACCAAGCCGGAGGAGGACGAGCTGTTCCTCACTATGGCTCAGCTGAAGGACCGGGCTGGTATGGTGACACACCTGCACGCGCTGCTGCAGATACAAACCCACCAAAGATTCATTTCTGAGCTATTTTAAATGAATCCCTCATGTGAAACTGATACTTTGAGTCTCTTTCACAGTACGCTTTCAAGGTGTTGGTTCTCGTGTGTTTGACGTCTCCTTCCCTCTGCAGACGCTCCCTGCCCACTGGTTGAGTACATCACAGATACCGACCTGAATCCTCCACCTAAAGGTAACCATTTAAGTGAAGTGAACAAATTTTCTACACGTTGTTGCCTGGAGTCACTAACTGTGTATCTGTCCTGGGCTGCTTTTTCAAACAGTTCCTGCAGAAGGAGCTGAGCTGCCTTGCTGTGACACAACAGCGCTGGTGACCTTGGAGGGGGAGCAAGGTGATGTCATATCATTGCAAATTCCAGTTGAACAGGATGATGCTTGTGCTGTGTAATAGTGGAGGCGTAATGCATGACTCATCCTCCTTTCTGCTCTTTATGTCTTTCCAGCTGTGACGACCGAGAACGGTGGTCAACCAGAAACCAGCAGGGGGCTGATGTCCTTCAAAAAATGAGTCTCTGAAGATGTTTTTGTTTTATTACAGCAGACAATTGTTACAAACGTGCTACAGACTTGAGAAGCTTTTGTGGTCAGGATCTATCAGAAAACAACCTTATTGGACGAACCTGTTCAGGTCTGTGAAAGGATTTCCACATTTTTAAAGTTTGGCCGGAGAGTGACACCAGGGAAGGGAGCATGTTGCCATCTTGGAAGTAAAGTTGAGGCTGATTATAATTCTGTCATGGGTCTTACAGGTCATGAGATGCTGCGACCTGTTTGGAAGGGTTGGCGTTTTTAACTGTTGGTGGCACTGCATCAGAAGTTGAGTGTAGTTGCTACACTCTTGGCTGTCGTGGCCATATTTCAGTTCCAGATTTGTTGTTAACAACATTGTTGCAAAGTACTTGGTAATGGATATTTTTTTAACTGAATATACCTGCAAAGAAACTATTAGAATATGACATCATATTATATGTAAGTCATCATCACATACCTTGTTAGCCTTCATATAAACTATTATTCTATGCACTGTACAGGCGTGATAGTCTGACCAGTTCTTGCCCAGTTGGCATGTCAGTTCTTGGAATAAACACCAGATGGCAGTATACACGTTCTCTAGGTGCTATTTAATGTTGTAGTAGGGACAGCAATGTTAAGTGATATTGTATGATATATTTAACTAATAAATAATGCTATTCCAGCACCTCCCTATGAAATTATCAAAATAAAAATACAAAATGTTGCCACGAGTGTTCATTCCTGCTAAAACTAATCTGCACCGTCAGATGTGACTGCAAGAACACGTTCAGCCAGCAGGCCGATCTTGTCCATCAAGTGGACCTGTGACAGTGACACTGCAGACAAAAGACAGAGCAGAGTTATTATTTACACATATCTATCAATCAAAAATGTTTGATTGGCGCCTCTGCATTCACACCACTTGACCTGTAGCACTCACATCTACTTGAGGACATCTGCCAGTTTCTCTACATAGAAGTCGTAGTTCTCCTGACAGTCCTCCCAGGGAGCAAAGCTCTGGTCCTCCTTCTCCACATACGTCTCCCAAACATGCACGAAGTCAGAGGGCTTCATCATCCTCAGCTTGCAGCCGGCCCTCGCCAGAGCCTTGAGCCCCTCCGCCACCTCCGGTTCCTCCCAATCAAAGAGCCGAGAGCAGAAAATGCAGAGACGAACCTTCTTACGCTGCTGGAGGATGTTGGCCAGCTTGGCTGCACAAGCCACACAGGGACTGGATGACACGTACCATGTGACCTCGTACTCCTGGGCAGAGTTGTTGTCAGGGAGCACCTGGAGAGGAATGTGTGGGGAGGCACACACAGATAAATGACATTCTAATGAGCAGAGAGCGATTACCTGTGCCAGGGGGATTCACAGACGTACTGGGTGAAGAACAGCTGATGGCGACACCTCACCTGTTGAAAGAAAGCCTCCTCAGCATGAGCTGTGGCGTGTTCATCCTCCATATAACCTTTCAGCGGCTCTGTGCTGCCTCCTGCAGCATCCACTCTGTAGCACAGCAGGGTCTTGTTCCTCCCTGATGAGTACTCCACATTCCTGAACTGAAACTTGAAGTAGAACGGGCTCATCTGGTCCCTGGTGGGAAGAAAAGAGTTTCCATCAATTTATCATGAAATTATCCTGTTTTCTTTTCAAGCCAAAGCCAGAGAATACGATTCCAGTTATCGACGCGTGAAGGTTCAGCAGTGCTTTCAGAGAGTCTACCATCTTTGACCTGGGGGGGGGGGGGGGGGGGGGGTTACGCTGTACTATAGCATGATATTTGCTCTAGACATAAATTATTGGTATTATACAGCATTATACAGCTGAGGTTATAAACGGAGTCATGACATCACCGTTTTGTCATTTCAACGCGTTTGTTGGGTGTGTGTGTGTGTGTGTGTGTGTGTGTGTGTGTGTGTGTGTGTGTGTGTGTTCAGCAGGTTCTCAGCAGGACTATGTTTTTCATCACAGTTCTTACAATGTTTTATATAAATACAAAACTACTGCTTCTTCTTCTTTTTTTGATATTTCTTCTTCACTTTCACAGATGCTGACTCGTCCTGACTGTCACTGAACTTTCGTATCGTGACACTATCATGAGCTGACTGTGGTGATACTATTGTGATTCTGAGGGTCCCACCCCTACCTTCAGCCAGGGGGCCGTGACCACTACCACACCTCCAGGGGAAAAGCCATCCTCCTCCACTGACAACATGTGACACTGCAATCAATTTGTGGACCAGCAAAGACGGATGGAGACAACAGTGAAGGCTAAACAAGTAAGATTCTGACATAAACGCGGCTGGAAGGAATGTTAATGTGAATTCCTCAGAGTGAGCTGACGTTACTATAAATATGATCGGATTTTTAATCCCCCGACTGTGGATGCACCAGGCCCCTCATGACTTGAGCCAATCACCTTCTCATCTCTGCCCCTCTTGATCAATCCATTCCTGTACAGTGCATTAATAGCCAGATGGATGACACAAATAGCTCCCTTATAGCTGTGATATCAAATAGCTAATACTCAAAGGACAGAGACTGGGCAGCAGATGCTCGGCGGAGCATCAGTGTCGCCTGTGTGACTCATCCCACTCTGCTGGGTTAGTGAGGCTGGCAGCTGCAAATCATTACTATCATTGAAATCAAGTCTACAACATGCACAGAAAGATGAGAAAAACAAGCAGATAATCGAACCAAGTGTGGACCATATCAACTCTAGCTTCACTCTGGTGTGTTCCATCACACCCACCCTGTGACAATCTCAAACGGTGGCAGTTCAATGGGCTGAAACTCCCCATTTTCTTCAGTGCTGGTCACCTCCGCTCCCGCCGCCCCTCCATCTTCCCCGCTCCTCTTCTGCTCATCTGTTTTGTTCTGCTCCGGAGTCTTCTCTGGCTTTTTGGCCACTTTGTCAGGCTTCTTCACTGGTTTCTCCTTCCCCTTTTCCTTGTCTTTATCCTTGTCATCATTTGTTTTGTTCTCCACCTTCTTCTCCTTCTTCTTAACGCTGAACCGGCTGTTTCTGTCGGCCATGATTTTGAGTGTGTGAGTGAGTGAGTGAGTGAGTTAGATAAAGAGGGGGCGAGAGTCAGCCTAAGTGGAATGATAACCCCAGCACATTTACAGAAATAGAACCCATTGTGTGCTATGGTCTGACTGACTCACAGCATGTGCATGTGCATGTGTGGCTGGGGCTGGGGGCTCAGCTACCCCCCCCCCCCCCATGCCTTGGATGCTAAAAGGGCAAAAGATAACAACACTGAGTTCCTGTGTATTGAATGACAAAGGTAGGTCAGTAAGTTCTTCCACACTTTATACAGTTGCCACATTAAAAAGGAAACAACCTTTGAGTTTCTGACTGTCAACAGGTCACTAAGAGGCAGATTATTAATAACGGTGCTGGTCTGTTTATGCGTCTGTGTGTACAGGGTAACCAGGGCTCTCTGGATACTGAACACCACTTTTGTTTTTGCCAACTCCTCTGTCCTGCAGCTCAGCACCCAAATAGAGCCAGACTGGGAGCAGGGCAGTGCAAGCAAACACACAACACCAGGGAGGAGCTTTTCCTCACTGTGCTATGAATAAGAGTGCAGCGTGGCCCAGTGTGCCCACTAACAATCAATCCATGAAATCACCCTGCATCAATATGGCGCTGTGCTGAGGCCGCTGTGTGGGGGAGGGGAAAAAATTGGTTTTGTGTGTGTACTTTTGTGTCGACGTGTGGACAGAAAATGGCTTTCTGCACTGCAGATGTAATAACTTGAGGCACACAAGAGAGGGTGGGGGCAGTTCAATTACAATTTCCTCCCCTCCCTCGGCCGCACTGTCTGCCAAGTAATTCATTTCAGAGGCAATTACGAATAGAACCACAGCCCAGCCGGCTGGTCTAACTCAAATGGATGAGCTGTCACAGCCAGGGGTGGGTGGTGGAGGGTTGGTGGGGGAGACACTTCAAGCTGCTCCACGTAGTCACAATCAACAACACGCCCATGAGACCAGCAGCAAACACACCCTTCAAAGATAAACACACTGACGCGTCCAGGCCGAATCAAGAGACTCATCTAAATGGGAGCGACGTCCTGGGGTGATAATCATCACCATCGCAGCATCCCCAAATAATTAGGATCTATGAGGGACATCTCGCCGCGTTCCATGTCGACTGAGGCACTTCCTCTTAAGAGGCTTTCAACAACAACAAAAAAACACACTTGGAAAAAAACTGTGTTAGTTGGTGAAAAATACATGTAATCCTTGAGACAGCTGTTGTAATCAGATCTACTGCAACAGCCAGTCATTTTATAATGGATTCCTGCTGTCAAGTGTTCATTACTCATCATAAAGCAATCATAAATCCATTCAGGCATTTTGTTACTTTCAGAAACACAAACCCAGCATATAATATTTGGTTTTCTGTCATTGATTTGTTAGTCAGTTTGCAAGTAGGCATTATAAGTTAGCTGGGGGGGGGGGGGGACCATGCAGGATGTGATTTCTACCTTCTTGACAACTTGGATTTCACTGAAATGGAATTAATTGCAATTTCCCAACCTGGACACTGGCCTGGCCAAAAAAGAAAGAAAGAAAGAAAGAAAGAAAGAAAGAAAGAAAGAAAGAAAGAAAGAAAGAAAGAAAAATATAGACTGCAACATTCACAGTTTCCCCTTCAAAGTGGTGCCACTCACAGTGGTTTCAAACTATTCAAGTGAGGTCAGACAAAGCAGAAGCCTCTATTGTGCCACATGTACACATCCTCTGCTGGTTGTCTGGGGCAGAAGGAGGGTCAAACCCATTTAAAATCCTCAAAGTTGAGAAGCGGATGAGAAATTGAAAAAGGATTGAAGTCTTGATAAATCAAATGAAATGGAGCTGACCTCCAGCCTGACAGAGCTGCGTCGTAGAGGATCGGCAGAGGAAAAAATGAACATGAATTAAAAAGTGAAAGTGAGCTTTTAGCCACCACTGAAAACTACACGCACAGGTGCACACGTCTGTACATAGACACACACGTGCAGTACAAAGTGAATCTCATTTATTATGATGTCCTGGTGACGAGGCAAACACACAAAGAGAAAAAGGAATAAGTGGATGATGCACTGTTATGTGGTTAAGCAGCTGATGTTTCTTCCCTTTGATCATTTAAACACCGATGTCAGATTAATTGCAAACTTTAGGGTTAATGTGTATATCAACCATCAGAATCATCAGGCGATGGATGGCCATTTTGATGTCACTGGTACGTCAGCGGGTCACTAGTTGGTAGAGAACAGACTCAAGTTGTCTTTGGATTAAGTCAGACAGAAAGAGGGTGGCTGTGATATCTGGGTTCTCCGCAGACCCTCCTCAGGCAGAAAATAAATGTTTAAGTATGGATCCGGTTTGAGATCCCTTGGTCCTCAGCGAGTGGTGCAATCGTCAGCACGCCGGTCACACGGCCAACAGACCGCAACACACACCTGTTGTCTGGAAGAGTGGATTGAAGGGTAAAGGGCTTTGAATTCTGGGTAGTTCATTCCGTATCGTATCAACTGTAGTATGTTGCTAAATCCAGTCAGTAACTTTTCAGGTAAAATGATGCTAGAGTCAAAGAGTTAAGTCCATAATAATCTGTAGTTGGCTTTGAGGTAGATGAGTGTCTCCAAGTTCTTTGGTAAGACTCGGCCTCTCTCTGGCCGCAGACAGCGGCCGGCGCTGGTGAAGATGCTCTCCACCGCAGTGCTACAAGCAGGTATGGTAAACGCCCTCTTGGCCACTTGGGCAAGTAGAGGAAAGTCGATCGCTTTACGCCGCCAGTAATGCAAAGCCTCTTCATCTGTGGGTTCCTCTCGCAGGTAGATGGTCAACTCCTGCTCTAAACTCTTGGCTTGTGCCGTGGGTCTCTGCTTGATGAAAGAGAAGAGCTTGCAGGGCCGAGACAGCGAGGAGACGGGTGACGGAGCTGGGGCCGGAGGAGTGTGGGAATGAGGATGAAGGTCTGTGTTGGAGTCTACAGGGCTGGAGGCTGTGGAATGTTTGGATAACTCTTCTATTAGAACTTGTCTGTGCCAGTCGGGGCTGCTGCTCCATGTGAGCTTGAACTGGGGGTCCAGAGTGGTGGCAGTGATGTAGAGCGGGTCCTCAAGTATAGGGGCCAGCCGATGCTCTACAGCCTGGCTGAGGCCCATCAGGAGAGAGGGGCAGTGGTGGGATGACGTTTCGGAGAGATGCTTACGTAAGCCAAGAACACACGGCAGAGCCAGGCTGATGGACACATGTCTGTCGGTCTGTAGGTCTGCATGCCGGTCCCCGTACACCATGTCCCAGGCCTCTGTGAAGGGTTCCAACGCATCAGTGACCTCCCTCAGCAGGGCTCTCTCTGACACACCCAGCGCCAGCTCCCCTGGACCGCTCATCTCCTCTAAGAACTCCACTGAGTCAAGCAGCCGCCGAAGCACCTGCGCAACAACAAACATGAGTACCTCTCCTCCTTCTAAAAGGTACCTCTACTACGTCTGTTCAATTATCATTAAAGTCACATCTACGGAGCTAATAATTCATACCTTCAACTGACCAGCCCAGTCTCTCACCGCAGGAGATGTATTTCCTTGGCCGCCCATTGTCAACCCAGGACCTTCAAACACCTGGCTGAGTTTCTCTGGTGGAACAGCAGAGGTAATGTAGTTGTAGAAGGAGCCGGCCTTGGCCAGTGTGGAGGAGAGCTGCGGACACGAGCGCAACCCATCTCTGACGCACAGTCCGAGAGACCGAGAGAAGCAGTCCACACGACAAACCCCCAGACCCTGCTCCCACGAGTCCTCCCACGCTTCGTCCTCTCCCCCGTCACCGTGACCGTTCCTCATGCCCTCCTCTGCATCGTTGCCATTTTCCAACTCTTCCTCATCGCCCTCATCTTGTCCGTTAACAAGAAGAGGGGAAACTAAGAAACCAGGAAGACAACATGGTTTTACGGTCGCTGCCGTCACAAAATGGTCAGCAACAACACGAAAGGCTCTCCCTGACACGCCATGAGAGTGGCACACTTCATCAAAATCTGAAAGGACACGACTCCCGGAGGTGCCCCCGGCAAGGGGGAGGCATGCCAGCAGAGCCGACCGCATCTGCCAGTCAGATGTGAGGAAGTGGCAGGTGACTCCCAGATACCTGCAGAAAAACAGAAGCAGATTCATAAGCTAGAGGATGAAACCTAAGGTTGCTTTTTTGTACATTCTTACCCTGGTGTAGCGCCAGATAAACCCCTCCAGACATCCAAGCTGAGACTGAGGGCGTGCGCCGAGGCCAGGGCCTGACGGGTTGCCAACTGGGCCTGGTAGGCGTAGGCTGGGAGGAGCTGGCTCTGGATGTAGTGCTGGGGTTCTGGAGTGTACCGTGGCTCCAGGAGCTGAAGCAGCTCCCTGAAGCCGTGATTTTCCACGATGGACACTGGCTGCAGATCTTGCACAATCATCTTCGCGATAGCCTCGGAGATCAGAGCCTAAGGTGACAAAGATCAACATCAGAGCAGAGGACCTCACTGCTTCACCACAACAGACCACTGAGGCCGGACTTCACAAAGGGCAGGCTGGTTATATGCATGAGAAGCGTTGATGGACTAAACCGCGCACCTGACGTGGGTCATGTCTGTCAAACTTGGTCACCCCACCTCCAGAACCTGCTACTCCTCCTGCTTCCAGAGTTCCCATTCCGCCTCCTCCCACTCCGGTGCTGATGGGGAGAGAGTAGCGGGTATTCCCTCCATTGGCGGAGAAAGTGTGCAGGGAACCGGAGGAGTAACCCTCTCTCTTCATGTCTTTCCTTTTCACAAAGTCATCATACATTGCCTGATGCTTTCGCTGAGGAGGAGAGAGCCAGAGATGGGAGCACTGTTACTGGGTGACAGGTACTTGACTCACTGGATGTATTCACCAGAGTGCCTGATATTCTAGGATGGCAAATAAATCCTGTAAATCACGAGAGGCAACAGCCTGGCAGTGTCATAAACCTGCTGACAGGCTCTCAGGTGATGCGGACAGATACGTGTCTTCCCCTCATGATAACAAGGATGCAGAACATTTTATTTTGAAATCATTACCTTGAGATGCGTTACGAAGTTGGACGTGACACTCCGCTTCGCCTGGATTCTGGTGCCACAAGCCTTGCAGTTGGACTCGATTTTACCATTTTCACCCTCAAATACAATGTTAAAGTAATCCAGTATAGACACCTTGGAAACTGACGCCATTGGGGCAAACACTTCCTCTCCTTCAACTTGAAATTAACTTGCGATCAAGGACAATGCGAGTCTGAGGGATCGATCTCGACTCTTCCCGTGAGCGCAGGCAGGCCACCGGCGTGTTTACGTCCCGATCCCCGCCGATCGCACAGCCCCAAATGTTGACGCCTGATGCGCAGACAAAAGGAAATTGTGTTCCCGAGCGGGAGTCGCGTCGCTTGTTCGTCCAGAATCGGCCACCATCAAGCCTGCACGGGCTTCTGCGGATGTCTGGAAACATCAATAATAGAGGAGTGAGGCTACATCCGTTGTTTCTACGCTCCCATCCGCCGCTCGGACGCAGGAGGGGGAAACGCGGTGCGTCTCATGGAGGCTGGTAGACAGTATCAGAGCCGGACCAGGAAGTACACACCACCCGGAGTTTCGTTTCGACAGGACCCGGTAATGTTCGGCTGCAACCAGGCTGCTTGGATGAGAGGGTGGTGGTGCACAGCTGGACCTGTAACAGGAGGAGGAGGAGGAGGAGGGGGTGGGGGGGGGGGGTTCCTTTCAGGGCAGAGACTTCTGGAGACGGTTCCCTCTACATTAACGGTGGAATGAGAACAGCGCGTCTGAGTCTCTTCGACTGTTGTGCTGTTGTTGCCATTTTTATTCGGATGAAGGGACGTCAGACAGTCACCCTGTTTGCTCACTCGGGCACATTTCCTTCAGTTTGAATGCTGATTTTGTACATCGTCCCTTTTCAGATGAATAAAACTAAGCAATGTCCATTTACTGTGCGAAAAATACATCAAGTACAAAAAATGGCTTCAGAAAACATTTATTAAAAGGTTACAAACAAGTTAATATTTAACAATTCAGCCTATTTGTCAACAGGTTTTAGCCAACACAATCACATTCATTTATTCTAACCACATGTACTGGTCAGCAGGTCCAACTAGAACAACTACTAAATATCAGCAAATTATCCAGTAGCAACACAAGTGATGTCACTGGAGCGCGAGGACAGGCTCTCCTCGCGCTATTCGCCAGTTCTTTGTTCTGTTTCCTTGTCCAGTGGAGCAGCAGCGGAGGACTTCCTCTGGTGAAGACGCCTCATCTCCTGTCTGGTGGTCAAGACTTCAGTCTGAAGAGTTGCAATCTCAGCCGAGAGCTGGACGCCTGCAATGAGACACAAACAGCTGAGGGGTCTACTGCTCTAAAGGGAGGGGGTTTGTGTTGCACTGGGATGAAACCAGCTCTGGTCAGAGGACTTCCTCTACTCCGGAGACCCGTTCAGAACCCTACCTTGCTGGAATGACGACTGTGCATGTTTGAGGGATTGTGGCACCAAAATCCCAAACCACTTCAGAGGGTCCTGCTGTGGATTCTGGTCACTTTTTTCAAACGAAGGACCAACAGGAGTGTTCTTACTTCTTGCTTCTTCACTCTCCTCTTTTTCTGTATTTTCATTGTTTGGTTTTGTTCTTCTCCTGACACCTGAAAAGCAAAACAAGTGACACAAATTAAAGTTAGTTCCTGGGAGTTTTAATCACTATGGGTTTTCAAAACCACACGGACCACAGATGGACTCACCGTCCTCTCGAGGACCCACATCCTCAATTGACGTAGCCTCCTGTACCAACTCACCACTACACTTCTGGGAATCTCTTTCAGTGCAGAACTCTGTCCCACCATTGTCCCGTGTCCTGTAACATACATGCATAACCAGCATCATCATACAAAGCCAGTTTCAGAGGGTCCGTGTCCAAGACTCTGGTCTCTCACCTTACATGGAGACGCACCAGTGGCTCCATCTCACTTGCATACTGAAGGGCTGAGACTTGTTTGTTTCCCATGGAATACCGGGCCTTGGACATGGAGAACCATCCCTGCAGGGAATGCGGAGGGGAACTAAAATAAATGCTAAAATACTTGAACTTTGTACTAAAAAAATAAACAAAACATTGCGTTTGAAAGACCAAGATGAGGACAGAAAGACAGACTTGATGCATGCTTGTTGAGGGATTTACATGCTGAGTGCTGCAGTTTAGATTCATACACATTTCTTATGATTCTGTTCGGTCGTCCACAAAAAAAGTAGAAGCTGACAGTTAAGATTTGTGAAATGTGTTGCATTACTAAAATGATGGCGTTTATGTTGAGTCACTAAGCTGCTCTGCCTGTGCAAATCATGATGTGGCCTCAGTGGCACATTAAAATAAGAACATGAACATACAAACATGACATGAGGTGAGGACAGAGTCGGGCAGGTATGAGGGACAGCAGCGTAACACGTCCCATGACAGACGGAGGTTTTGTGATGTCACAGACACGGTTCTGTTTGGCTGGATCTTCGCTCCTGAGGTGAAGGAGGTACCTGCTCGATGAGGGAGTTGAGGGTGGCTCGCTTCTCCTCCAGCAGCTCCAGCTGCTCCATGAGAGACAGCAGCTTCTCGTCCAGCAGCCGAGACGCGTCCTCCGGCACAGAAACAACCCCCATGTCCGCTCTACCCAGCCTTGTTTCAGCGAGTGCACCACTGAGTCCTCACCGTGGTGGGGGTTCCTCCGATAAAACAGCCGCTCAAACTGAAATTACCGGTGATTCACACAAAGACCACCGACAGAAGATTTGGCGACGCTACGGACGTCTACAGCTTCCGTGTAGCGTCATGTGATACAGCATCACGTGACATCACCACACGCGACAGCGGCGTCACGAAGACTTCAGTTAGAACAGTCTGTTGTTTTCCGATGCCGAGGAAAAGAGGAAGCCGGCTAAGGCAACAGTATAAAACATGAGCGACATCCATGTAGACAACGTGTTTATCACGGACCGTGCATGTTTGTGTAAACGCATGGTTCGGTCAGTCCATGAACATTCACCTCACAGTGCGTGTTCCCCTGCTTTTGACTACAGATTGAATTTGGCGTGTGTATAATGTCCTCCCTACGTTTTGTGAAAGAATGTCCATATTTTCCTCAAATAACCTTCCTTTTTCCATTTCTATATTGATCCCGCAGCGACTGAATTCACAGATGATGCCAGTCTAACATTTACATTTGCAACCTTTCGAGATGGAACTGCTGGATGAATAATTGGCACTGACTCCAGAGGCTGCAAAATTACTGCAAAACGAGAAAACTTTTGCGTCGCAAACTTTATTTCTGCGATAAGACATGTAGAGTTGATAAAATCCCGCGGTATCTGCATTTTGATAAGAATTCCATTGTCCCCCTTGGTTGGGACACAAACGTTAGAGCCCCAAAAGAAACCTCACCCTGCTTTCCCAAGACATGTCTCATCAAACGAATCCAAACCAGGCAGGACCCGGGGGAGAATTATCAACAGCTGTGAGTGATGGAAAATCACTCGATCTCATGAGAGAGAGACCTGGCTTCTAAGACGTCATTGTTAATTTGTCAAGTTCTTATTTTGGATCGTTTGGCACGGTGCGTTAAAAAACAAAAAAACAATCGTTCCCATACCGGGAGTCGAACCCGGGCCGCCTGGGTGAAAACCAGGAATCCTAACCGCTAGACCATATGGGACTGCATGAAATAAGAAAAATTAAGCCAATATATATGTAGTTATAAATGTGATGTTTTCCGTGATCACCAATCCTTCAGTGGGTGCGACCAGATTCATCTCATCAATAGACGAAGTTTGCGTAAGTTCCTGTGATGAGGCGCGGTTAATACAATAAATGTCCAACATGTGCGGCAACTCTTGCGGTGCAACGTTAGCAGCTAGCTAACATGCTACACGCGTTAACTTTATGGTCGAACTTTTAGAAATCACACAACGGCGCAAGCGGCCTCGCTGCCCGCTAACGGCAACGTCAGAAATGTATATTAACAGAAACACAAACTTTGTTTTTTTGCCACGTGAATCACGAAGTAATTGCGCGAATGTTCTTCAAGAGTCCACAGGAATCGGACAAGAACCCGCTGACCTCGAATACACATCAAACTCCCCGTACATGACAAGACGTTATGTTTGAAAAAGGCTCCGTTCCTCACTTCAACATGTCTCCCAGTAGCTCGCCGTGATCGTATAGTGGTTAGTACTCTGCGTTGTGGCCGCAGCAACCCCGGTTCGAATCCGGGTCACGGCAGGGTTAGAATCCCTGGCACGGTAAAGGGAGACGTTTTTTTTATTTGATTTATACAGTAAAAACAGTGTAATTCTACATTCACGTCAAGATAAAGATAACCTTTTGTCATTTACCTCTCACATGTAATTCATGTCACATTCCACGTTTCAATGTTGCTGTATTTTTGCATTTCTTAGAATTGAGTTTAAAAAAATGTACTTGAAAGCTGTTGAAAACGTCTGGCTTTTCTTTCATATAATTTGCACCAAAATTTCACGTCAAAGTGAAAAAGTACTTTTCCAGGTATGTCAAACATGCTATAAATTTACCTGTCACGGAGCGTGTAACCGCTGCCAAATCGAGGGGCGGGAATTCGGAGTCAGAGATATATTTTCATTGGCGGTTTCCGTCGTCAACGTCGATGTTCCGAGACCAGAAGCCAATCAGAGAAGCAGTAGGTCGCATGTGCAGCTGGCGTAATGCCCTGCAGGAGTCTGATTGGTCGGTGCAGTCACATGCTCCACCCAGAACGGCCCTTTCGGCTGAAGTGAGTTCCGTCCAGGAGGTGTGTAGTTTGGCAGTCGCGGTGTCAAAGTTATTCATGTTTTTGAATGAATCTGAAATTTGCACAGTGGTGAAGTTGAAGATCCTGCCGTCTGTCGCTGGTCAGGACACCAATATTCCACCGTAAATTACTCGGAGCTTTTGTTTGATCCTGAGGTCGTCTTTTACCCTTAATGACTTATTCATATGTGGAATGGAATTTATTCTTCATATTTTAACATTTGCGAGAATGCAGGGAGTGCACTGTTTAAGTGACTGACTCATGAAAATGTGTGTTGTTTGTGTTTTCCTTTTCCCCTCACAGGTGATGGATGCTCCCTCAGCTGCAGCAGTTCTTCATCCCTACTGGCCACGGGACCTCCTGATCCCCAGCTATGTGGCCAACGATCGATCCATGTCTGAGATCCTGGTGTTTCTGTTCTCCGTCTCTGGGATCTTTCTCCTGGTCACCTGGCTGATCACTGGTAGCCGAGGGGCCACTGGCGGGCTGGGGACATGGCGGCGTCTGGCTGTGTGCTGGTTCGCAGTTTGTGGTTTTATCCATGGTGTCATCGAGGGCTGGTTCTCACTGTACTATGACGTCATTCCAGGGGACCAGAGCTTCCTGTCACAGTTGTGTGAGTACAAAAGAAAAGTGTGTGTCACTGTCACATTGTGGTACGTCGCAAATGTCCTCGCCATCATCTTTCTCTCTAACAGGGAAGGAGTACTCCAAGGGAGACAGTCGATATGTCATGTGAGTTTATGATGGCACTGAACGCTAGCAGACTGTAGACAGACAGCGTTTGACTGGTTCACTCTTCATGTTCCTTCCTCAAGCAGAGCCGATAACTTCACCGTGTGTATGGAGACTGTGACTGCGTGGTTATGGGGGCCTTTCAGCTTTTGGGCTGTGTTTGCCTTCTTAACCAACAAGCCTTACAGATTTGTTCTGCAGCTCATCATCTCTCTAGGTAAGAGCGTGGCACTGGGGGAACAAATGGGTGTCTTCTTGACTTTATTAGATATTTTCAGTTAAGTGGCCGGCACTGGCATACGTGGGGTTGTCAGCGTCCCAGCTGGAGCGTCTCTTGACTCTACAGTGGACCAGCTCCTCCATTACCTCACTGTCTCTAACCAAAGGTGAACTGAGTGGAGCTCATTGCTGTTCATCCTTCTTGAATGTCTGGCCTCCTGCAGGGCAGCTCTACGGAGCAGTGCTGTACTTCTTCACCGAGCACAGAGACGGCTACTCCCACAGCGAGTTGGGACATCCCGTCTACTTCTGGTTCTACTTCGTGTTCATGAATGCGCTGTGGGTCATCATACCGCTGAGCCTCATCGTGGATGCGTGGAGACGTCTGTCTGCAGCACAGACGCACACAGACAACACCGAAACACACAAGTACAAGACGAGCTGAGGACCGACCCGAGGAATTGACTGGGACTGAAGGACTAGTGGACTAGTTACCATTCCGTACTGGTTTCTTTTAAGCACATACAGTTTAATCTTGAATTCTGTACCTGTCAATAAACTTTTATCTCTACATAAGACAACCTTGAAAGTGTTTCTGTCTGGAGGGCCCAGAACATACCAACTGTAATGCTAAATGTTCTTATATTTTCACAACCTTCACATAGGACAGAATCTGAAGGCGTTACAGGTTGTCACAGTTGTTACGCCACATTTACGGACTCCTTCCCCCTTCTCTCGGAACTCAGAAGAGTTTCATCAGCGCTGAAAACTATCCTGGTGGTCCGAGCCAGTCAAAATAAAATGCTGGAAGGTGAAGCGTTCAGGCCTTCACAGCTGTGAATGTGCTCGCCGTCGTGCTCCTCAAGGGCATGTCAGGTCAGAATCAGTCTTGTGTTTTGCAACGAAGGTCGATGAGATCCACAAGTTGTGTCCAACCAGGTGGAAACTGTTGATGGTCACGCGTTACGCCGTTGGATCAGCAGCTATGGAGTGAGATGAGGTGGAAGAGACAAAACACAGGCAGAGGCGGCAAAGTGATTTATGACAGTTCATTCCCCTAAAAGGCCAAAGTCCAATTTATTCGTCCCACGAATGAAGCTGTTGTCGCAAGGTATTTAAGAAACACACAACCAACGACACAACACACCAGATAATAAACAGCATAGACAACAATTGCAACACAGACAAGCACCAGCGCATAAGACACAACAAAACACAGAGCAAGAGGGGAGGCCACGATCAGCTAAAGTCCAGAGTCCCAAGAAGCTCAAAGGTGACGTCATTTGACTAAGTTCAGCATATTGATACACACAAAGGAGCGTTGGTACCGAGTCGTCCTATGGGTGCGAGCTCTGTACCTTCTGCCTGAGGGCAGAAGCTCAAACTCAGTCTGGAGGCGAGGGTCATCGCAGTCCAAGCTTGATGGAGCCTTCCTGAGGACGTGACGGTAAAGGCAACAAATTGAAGAACAATTGAGTTGTAGAAAAGATGGTATATGAGTATAATTAGCAATTAGTTCGATATGTATACATCGCCGAAATAGCTCAGTTGGGAGAGCGTTAGACTGAAGATCTAAAGGTCCCTGGTTCGATCCCGGGTTTCGGCATTTTGGTACCACCGTACTCCAGCGCCCGCATAACCGTTGGCGGTGGTTCAGCAACCAACGGGCGCCACCTTGTGGTCTAATAATATGTGTATTACATGGGGATCCCACCGCCATATCTCCAAGTTCATTATTCCAAAACAAAGCTGGTGCCATACTATTACATATATGTTCAAATCTGCCAACTTGAGGTGCGAACTGAATTTAGACTTTTTTAAACTGAATGTTGAAAGAGCCGATGCTCCGGTACACTGAAAAAAATAGTCAAGACCCAAAAGACACAAGTTGGAGGGAGTTCATCTGCAGTTAACAGCTGTAGGCAAACATTTATTCAGTGTTACATCCTGAAAGGAAGCACAACATTCTTCTGATGATATTCCATCATTCAGTTATAATACTTCGTTCTAGCTAAACATTTTGCTGAGTCTCTGTCCCAACTGTGCATTCGTCTTCTTCTCTCTACTTGCGATGTCTTTTAGAGCTTTCAGAGCAGCAGGAGAGTCCGGCTGGAGCTTCAGCAGCGTCTGAAAGGCCTGCCTGGCTTCCTCCAGCTCATTCACCATCTGGCAGGCCCGGCCCAGTCGGTACCAAGCTTTAGCGCCACCCGGGTCCAGCTGTGTGGCTTTAGTAGCGCTGGCCTTAGCCCGCTCTGGTTGGTTCAGTTTGAGCTGACACAAAGACAAATTACAGTGAAGCTCTGCTTTGATGGCTCTCGCTTCGTTCGTGATGAGACGATTCTGTGAGTTTGTGTCTATTTGTTCCTCCGTTTCTCGCTCCTCTGTTTTCTCCGCCTCTCTGACAAGGCCCTGCAGAGTGATGAGGAGTTTGAGGGCTCGGCTGTAGCTGTCCGCTGCTCCCCACACGTCCCCATCTCGGAATCTCATCCCGCCTCTCTCTTTGTGCGACTTCACCCACGCCCACTTCTCTCCAGGCGACATCTCCCAGGACTCTCTGCCTGGAGTGAAGGCTCGGAGTTCCACCATGACACACAGAGGCAGGTCTTCCTGGGCTGCTGGAGTCTTCACCGTATCCAGTCCATTTTTCACTGGAGACACTAGAATCTGAGCAACACAACACAATAACTACAGAAGACTCATCACTCGCGTGCTGGGAAACTTGAGATGTAACAATCAGAGGGAACATTTTTTTAAAATAATTCTTTATGTTTTGTACATTTTCACATGATCCTTCTCAGTTTCATTTGTGGGGATCGACTGGAACCTCGTCTTGAAAGCAGAACGTTGCAGCAGCGTCACAATATTTCGTATAAAATTGTATTTTGAGAGAATTAGACTTTCACAAATATTACTCCCTCCTGCAATCTGAAAGTTGCATTCTGTCATATTGTGATTTTAATTCCATGTTGATTAATTTTGTACTTCAAACATGTACAATATGAATCCCACTCACTCACTGTTCGTGATATATATTCAAAATAACTTTGTTACATTGAATTCCAGATGTGTTCCCTCCATTCTCACCTCGCATGTCTCTCCCGCTCTCATCCCCTCCACACACGCTTCTGTGACATCACACTGACCCTCCCCCAGCCTCAGCGTGGTCCAGTCACCCAGCGGGACCTGCAGTACTGAGTCCAGACATCGTGGAAAGGATGCTTCTGCAGCATCAGGGACGGTCTGATCCAGCAGCTCCTCAGATCCTACACCTCCTGCTTCCTCCACGTCAGCCTTGAGCTGCACACGGACACGACAAAGGGAACCCAGCGTGGGACGGGAACATCCTGGAGGAGACATTAGGGTGCACCTCTGAGTTCTCATTAAAATACGCTCTAAAACTGATCTCATCGTACAAAGGACACTGTGCAAGAAGCATCGTGTGCACCTCCAGAGGGAGGACTGGTCTGTTGACTTCCTCTCTGTATCTGCTTCCGCTGGACTTTCCAGAGGCCTCTGGGACAGACCGACACCCACGAGGTGGTTTCAGCACCGTCGTGATCAGAGGCACCATGCAGTTGTTCCAGAGGGGGAACGGGATCCATCTCTGTGTTCGTGGGACTATTAGAACAAGATAAAGAGATGATCGCATCTTCATGCCAACCACAACAGAGAGGGGAGAGGTGACAGTGTCACACCTGCCAGCTGATCCTGAGCCGTTAGATCCCTCAGCAGCGTCCCAGGTTAGACAACCGTCCAGGAGGTGGCCTGCAGACACGGCAGTGATTAGAAGCTAAACCTCACACCTGACTGTTAGGAGCACAGTTAGCTAAAAACACGCCACTGAGCAAGTCAGTGACAGATGTTTCATAGACAGAGAACAACATGATCAACAGCATGTCTGCGGGGTGCTAGTAAAGTCATGCTAGCGGACAATATCGCATTACAGTGAATGAATAAACGTCGCTCAACGTTAGCAACGCAGGCGAGTCGGAGCTCTATGCTTCATGAGCAATTGGCTAAGTGCTGGAAGTTGGACATTTCTCCCACCTCATATCATCATTAGAGACCGAAACAGCAAGAAACCAAACCACAGGTCGGTGCTCAGGACGTAAACAATCGCGAGTGCGCAGCCCAGACATCCGAGAGCCTGACGCCTCTGCTTCTTCTTCGTTGTCTCTGTTTCCGGCAGACCGGATCGCCTGCGGTGCACTGCTGCCTCCCACAGGTGGAGATTAGATAGCAGTGTAGACGGACTTTCTCACAACGTTACAAACAACCTTTCACGACAATTGGTGCTTTGTTGGAGCTTTTCTGTAGTTTCTGTTGAGAGGGTGGACAGCGTCCCAGTCTCTGACTGGTCTGATCCGTCTCCTCTCCCCTAAATATCAAAGGCCTGTCTTTACACTGCTGCTGTTGTTGAAGCCCAACAACAGCCCCTCATTTAGTTCCTCACTTTCTCTGTGTGACAGAGAAAGTGAGGAACTTCCACTTTATGCATCCCGCCAGCAGGTGGAGGCAAAGACCAAGATGGCTGTGAATGTGTGAGCAAGCGTGAGTGTGTGGCCTCCGATCGCTGATTGTCTGACACACTCAGCCTGAGTTAGGACCGTCACTACACTGGCCTGATGTCTTACTCTTTTTCTGAAAAAAGCAAGTACATGTAGAAAAAGAAAAGAAAAGAAAAAGAAGTGATTTCCATTCATGCTAATGAATGTCCAGGATGTGAATAAACATCCATGAAGAAATTCAGTATAAAGAAAAGTAAAGCGTGATGACTTAACTGTGACACCAGCATCATACAAGCGACCACTTTCTCACACAAACACACATCCAGTTTACACTCGTATGTGTGTGTGTGTGTGTGTGTGTGTGTGTGTGTGTGTGTGTGTGTGTGTGTGTATTAACCTTTGACTTTTACCACTCATGTTTAAGGCTGGTGTGTTAATCTGTCCTGTCAGTATGAGTTAAGGCTCTATCTTTTGAAACCATTAGGGTCTATCAGAGGAATACCTTGTGCATGTTGCCTAGTGTGTGTGTGTTTAAGTGTGTGTGTGTGTGTGTTTGAGTGTGTGTGTGTGTGTGTGTGTGTGTGTTATAGAGAGAGAAAAGCAGACGGAGAGGAAGAGGGTCGTCTGCCTATTATATGGTGACTGTCTGTCCCTTGATAAGCAGCAGAAAAGGTAATAAATGAAATTGCACCACTGGGTAACGAAAACCATGCACGTTTTATGATTGGGCATCACTTGAGTCTCGGAGTTCATGAAAAGTTTCCCAAAACTCCAAATAAGAACAGCATTGCTGCTATGTGACATAATGACTGACCGCATCTTCGCTCACCCGACTGACAGTGACCGGAAGACTCCTGGAATAAATCATAACTTGTAACGGTCTCAAATTGGGGTCGATGACACCACCTCTTCACAAACAGTGTGTGTGAGGAAGTGGCTCTTGACTCCATTCAGTTGATGCACTTTGCACTTTCAAACGCACATGAATCAGTTCATAATTACTGCTGAGGAGCCTCACATTGTGAGATACACACATTTTGTTGACAAAAACTCCCATGAATCTCATCGGCAAAAGAAAAACATACTTCACATGACATGGTTTGTGTTTTCTGCTGGGAAGTGATGGCTTGCTGAGTAGTAATGAGTTGTGAATGACTTCAGTAATAATAAGCATCCAAAAATAACCTTATTTAGAAATCAATATCCCACTTCTTACTCTCAGGTGGAAAGATGACAAGGTCATTGTTGTCATTTGTGTGCAGGTGGAGGTGGTTGTGCGATAAACCTCCTTCAGCACCTACGCCAACCACGACACACGTGTGTACACGCTCATCAAGGGCCTCTGTGGGTGAGGAAAAATAATACTATGGGAAACAAAGTGTTTTAGTTTGAACTGGGAAATAGATGAATAATAAAATGGAATGTAATAAAGTCTACAGTGGCTGTGAACAAGATAAAGAACAACAAGTGGAGCATTAAAAAAAGCTCACAAGGGTTTGTTGGCCGGCAGTCCTCATGTGGCGCGTTCAACAAAAAGACGAGCACGGAGAAGTAAAGTGATACAAACAAATGTATGTGGAAAAGCCATAAAAACCAAAGTGTTACCAGGGAGAGTTCCAGCAGGGGTCCCTCTCTCCTCGCTAACATGATGTCATTTGAACAGGTAAAGCAAACCTCAGGTTACATCATCATTGCCGCTCATCACGTAAGGGAATACATTTCACGTATTTTTCGGCATGTTTTTCTTTTTCAGGGCTGGTCGCTCTGCCCAAGCATCACTCTGCTTCTAGTCAACACATCTGCACAGTCAATGAATGCTGGCCAAGAGCAAAATGTTCCATCCGTTCACTGCTTAAATCTCAGCGTGAGGACCAAGAATCAGAACATCAGACGCTGCCACCAGATTATCTTCTGGTTGCGACGACGTGGAGAGAAGCAGATCTACCGCGTGTCTTTAATGTGTCCAACTCTTAATCTCTTCAAAGGTTTTTTTGGACAATATGGCTTTCAATAGGACAAGAAGATGAACTCAAAAAAAAAAAAAAAAAGATTTTGGTGGTCAAAAGACAAAGAGGTGGAAGTCAGCTCGTATGAGCGCGATGTCTCAGAACACCTGGAGGGAGTTTCTCCAAATATCACACAAACATCCACTGGCACTCAAGCATGAACTCAGGGACTTGCATTTGTACTGATTTGGAGTCTTTAGGTCTCATGACAAAGAAAAAATAACAACATATAGGAAGCAAAAAAAAATCACGTCATTTCAAGAAAATAGCCTACATATAACAGCTTTATGGAATTGATATACTTTGTATAAGTATAATAAAAGAAAGAGAAAATGCATTCATCATAAGCAATAGAATTGCCTGTCATCATTACAATGTGTAATTTTTCATTTAAAAAAAAGTAATCTTCAATTCAATGAACATGGAAGGCTGTTCAGTTCCTTATGATTCATAATTGTAGGTTATAGCATTTTCCCCAAATGTATAGATTTCAGACGCGTGAGGCTGCCAGTGCAGACGAAACAGAAGAAACTTCATTTCTTTAATCTTTGTGTCTTGGATTCATTCTCCTCTGCTGCTCTTTCAGCCACCTCACCTTCCCACTGGCTCTCGCTAACCTTCGTCTTCCCACTGGCTCTCGCTAACCTTCCATGCAGCTGCACCTCCAGCCGGCAGTGAGGGGAGAGTGACCGGCGCCACCTGTCAGGAACATTCTCAGCTCGACAGGTGAGCTGAGAGAGAAATATGCAAGGTAGAGGAAAAGGAGGGGGAAAAGGCCGCAGAGTGAATTCAACACACGGCAGCATCGAACTAATCAACACAATTTAGTGACAACAATATGGTCAGAATCAGCCCCCCCCACCCCACCCAACCAAACACTGTAAACACTGAGCTTGTCTAACATTCAACTTGTCTTTATGTTTGTTTCTTGCTCATGAAAGAGGCGGTCAGCTCGCCTGTAATCCCTCTATCACACATTCCCTAACACGCTCAGACACTAACACACACATATACACACATATCCTCCACGACCCTGGCCAGCTGGGGGCCAACTCGTAAACAGATCGAGCCACACTACAGGGTGTTTATCCCTCACTGAGCTGGATTGCTGCACTGTGTGTGTGTGTGTGTGTGTGTGTGTGTGTGTGTGTGTGTGTGTGTGTGTGTGTGTGTGTGTGTGTTTAACTGTATCTAGTTTTACTCCCTACAAGCTGTTTGTTGTTGATACTGAGAAACACTGACAAAAGGCTCAAATTCACAATGTAAACTCCATGTGGAGGCAGAAGCGTTATGCTAAGTGCTTCCCACACTCAACATCGGTAGATTAAACCAAAAGTTTCCAAAGATTTGAGCCCCACGACAGCCAAAATTAAGGTACGGCAGAGTCGCGAGCTCCTCCGCCCCTACAGGTGGAACAGGCAGGTCTACAGAAGCATCCACAGCTAAATTCTACTAATATTTGTATATTTCAAGGGAATTCTGGTCAGTAAATGTGTGTGTGTGTGTGTGTGGGGGGGGGGGGGGTGGTCCTGTCTCTGTTTTTTTTAGAACCCCTGGATTCTAAACTACTGCAGAGGTTCCTCATTCCTCAGTAAACCTCCTCCATCAGACTGTTTTCTTGTTTAAGGATTAAATGTCAGGTTTGAGAAGCCCAGACCAAACTCAGCAACATCGCCACCATCCTGATTCAAACAGTTCTGCTACCATCGCACCAGAGAGCCGTTGGTCCGGGGCAGTTTGATCTATCAAGGCTTCCAGGTCACTGGGGGATCGAGGTCAATCAAGGCTGATTAGAGCCACTGAGATGACGGCGTGGGCCAAAGCTATCACTTCAGTCTATGTCTGTGATAGTGAACAGAAATCCATCACAACAAAAACCACAGTCTTGATGCGCAACCTTGCAATTCAGCCTGATTGCCAGCAGAGTTGCACAAGTAAAGAATTATGGATTTTCCTCTTCCATTAATAGTGATGGAGTCTGCCAGCTCAGGGCCATTCTTCTACATTATAATGTCATGATGAGAGTGCTCCAGTTTCCAGGGAAAGAACAGACTCCCAGTTCAAGTCCCAAGGTAACAAGACATCATAGGGTTGCAGCGAGTCACATAGAACACTCCTCGGAATATGTTGAAGGAATCGACTCTTGAAAACTGTGCGTTTGTGCACGTTCTTCTTGATTCAAAGTTCATGATGTTTCAAAAGTTCCTCACACTAAAACCGGCAGCTTCCACCTCCTTTTCGGCAATGCTGATATGACATATGGTAATACTTATTCATGTCAAACAGTAAACACCTGTCTCCAAGCCCTCTTGTGGCTTGTTTTATAGACCAAAATGAGAAAAAATATTCCCTAGATTCATCAGCACAATCGTTAGCACAATGAATGTTGTTAACTGGGATTCCTGCAGCTTTTATCACCTCTGCTTCTTGAAGAGGGATGCACCTTGTAACACACACACACACACACACACACACACACATATGCATATGTGTGTGTATGTGTGTAAAGACAAACTTCTGATTTTTTTTTTTTGTGTGAGTCCAACAACACAAACTCTTCAGAATGAACTCAACAGATGGAACCTGCCCCGTCTTTCAAACACGCAAGTACACAGTGTGCCACCATTTTGCCGTTACTGGACACGTTTCAAACAAAGCATGCTGATATGTGTGTGCCCACCAGCAATATGGGGGATCTGGCGTTAAGTTACGGTAAATTTGGTTTATCTGGTGCATAAGCAGGGTCCTTAACTCCATTATGTTGCTTCTCTGGGGGCCAGTTTTATAGTTGGGCCTGCACAGCCTGAGTTGGAACCCACTGAGGGAAGGAGATGCTATCGGGCGCCACAGGGCGATTGGGGGGACCATTTTTATCAATGCACACAATGTAATGGGGTCTTCCTGTGAGGGAGCCGGAGGAGTTTCTTTTGACAGAGCTTTCATGTGTTCTTTTCCGCTGTGTGTGTGTGTATGTGTGTGTGTGTGTGTGTGTGTGTGTGTGTGTGTGTGTGTGTGATCAGAGAAAGTCACTGTGGGCCATTAGGCCTCTGCACGCATGGTAACTAGCACACATCTGGATATGCTTGTCTCTGAGCGCTCATACCTACATACAGTCTGGCAGTCCATGTGACCTTTTAATACCATCTAAGTACCTCAGATAAAGCCGGTCGGACCTCCCTCTGTTACACTACTACGAACAAACACCATATCTGCACCCGCACACCTGCCACCTGTCATGTCACACTGCTTGCACGCCCTCACCTGCAGGCAATATTGTGCCACTTAACTGCAGAGAATTCTTGTTGTTAACAGACTGATCAACAGAAGCAGCTAATCGGTGGATTTGATGTCAGCGTTTGGTTGTAAAGATTTTCCTGCTGTTTAGGAGAGACCTTGTCTGTGAGGCCTGAAAGGTGAACTTAGACATCATCAGCTGCTCAGAGTTCACACACTCTCCTGCACTGCCTCTGATAAAGTGTGTTTACAAAGTGGCGGTTGTAACCAGAGAAAGAGTAAGAAGTGGAAAGCCCGAGGATCCTACAATCACTTGGCCGGCTGTGATTTATACAGGAGTTCGGCTTGGAAAGAACCTCTAATTCACACCAGCCTCCAGTCTTGGTAACTGTTAGCACCTTAGCGGTCTGTTAGCCGGGCGAGCATGTCCGGTCACATGTGTCTGTCAGCTACACTTGAAGGTTTCATGCAGCTGTCTGTGGTGGGACAAACACGTCTGTATCTGTCTAACACCTGGAGGCCTTCGGGGAGCTGCAGCCGAACAGCCTGAGTAAATAACAGCGTTGGAATGACGTGTCAAAAATACGCAGCATTGATGGGGAGAATACTGACCTTGATATTGGCGATTCATGTTGTTCATCACATACCACAAGCACTCAAATTCAGTACTCTGTCAGACAGGTAGAATTTTTAGAGTTGTTGTTTGTGGTGGGACCAGAGTGATGGATCATGCATGGTTCCGTGCAGGTACAGAGGCAAAAAAAACTTTGGCGAATTGCAATTTCACAACCCAACTGTCTGACAGGGATTCTGTCTTTTAGCTGAGTTGCTAATTGGATCGTGAACGATAAACAAACAGCAGTTTTCACCTGCTCGGTTTATCTGTTTGAAGGATTGTGCAAAATCTGCCAGGAGTTTCCACTGATGTGTGTGCAGCTGTGCAGCTTGAGAAAAGCAAGAATCCATCTCTCCTTTCTCTGACACCTTCAGTGAGGGTGAAGTGCATTCTACAAAGTGTCCTTCTGACAGAGAACCTGTTTTTGTATTTTCCAGTGACATTTGCTTTTAATTCAATACATTTTACAGCAGTATTTTGAATTTGTCATTCGCTACTTTTTGATGTATTTGTGCTCGACTCCCCCACTACCCTGGAGAGAGATACAAGACAGTGTGAGAAAGGGGTGAAGTCGGAAAAGAGAAGCCCACCCATTAGAGTAGAACATGCGGATTGCAGATGTCCAGTGAGAGCACACAGCTCCTTTCAGATTACAAAATATTGGTCTGAACAAGACCCAGCAGATGATGTTGTTTTGTCCTGAGAACTAGACTTCTCTCTCTCTCAGGTCCTCGATCTCTCACTCATCTTGGTAGGCCTCCCGCACTAATCCTCTGCACCGTTTGACCTTTGACTTGGTGCCCATACTTTTTCACATCTCTTCCACCTCTTTTGTTCTGCTCAGAGCGGGTGTATGTGTGGCAGATCTCAGGGGAGCAGGTAAAGTATAAATCTATAGCAGCTCTGACATCTCGCAGTCTCTGGTTCCCATTTGGTGTGATGCCCTGCAATCAGTCACTCTGCAGCTCTCCTCCTTCCCTTTCTTTCCTCTTCATTGTTCTCATTCTGGAGACATTTACGAAAACTTGTGGAGTCTCTCGTGTTGAAAACAGAATTAATATCACATGCTTCACAAACACACATCCAAATCAACGTAATCTGCCCTTACCATCTTTCCTTTGTAGTTTATCCTACCTTGGATGCAGTGTTAAACTGACATCAAGTTTTACCGATAACATGCGGATTGTTGCTGACACAGCACCGGGGCAGACAAGTTCCTGCTCTGTTCTTTCATCCCCGCTCGTATCAGCTTGATCAGTGAAAACACTTAATGCGGACATGTGTTTCTATTGCTAACAGTCTGCTGCAGGGCACAAAAGCCCACATACAAATGTCTGAGGAAGACAGCGCCTGTTTCAATTCCCACAGAGCGCCGGCAGATAGGCGGACTGTCAGATTTACAAGACCTTTCATTTGTCACTCGTGGAGCGTCAGGTCAACATGGCTCCATCTGTCATTCTGTTGGAGTGTGAAACTCATAACTTGATCCAACCTGATGAAGATAGAAGGACTTCATTTCAGGAGTTGTGCTCCGACTGATACTTTCAAACTAAATTCAGAATTTTCAAAATGTTGTTGGCATAATCACAAGGATCCAACTGTGGCTCGCGGGGGTGAAGTAGAAAGCGATGGATAGGTGCAGTAAAGACGGAGCAGAGCTGAATGGCAGGCCAGCAAGGTGCGTGGAGGTTGTGGGGGCGGGGGGAGGGGTATGGGGGAAGGGGATGGGAGGGGGAAGGGGTCCCAGTAGGAGAGCTCAGGGTGGGAGAGTGGAGAGACATACGACCACCTGAGAGGACCTTGGAGTTCAATCAGAGGCACATGGTGAGATGTTCAGGCACTGCAACATTTCTGAGTGGGGATTGGGGTTGGTAGGGTCAGTCAGACACTAGGGGTCTCCCAAGAGAGGGGGGTCTTAGATACCTGAGGATCTGCTGGGATCCAAACCAACGATCCATTTAACTTCAGGAAGCCAGTTCTCTCTGCGAGAATACACAGATTTTTCTCTTTTTGGTTGATCTCACAGTAGCCAGCAGCCATCAGAGGAAAGTAAGAAACTAAATTAATTCTATGATTGTACTTCAGTGCAATGTAAAGGTAAAGTGCAAACATCTCTATGTACGCTTTCTATGCCTTTGGGTGGAAGAACCTGATCTTCCCCATCACATGAAACTAGACAGCCCAAACCCAGCAGATGGAGAGTGCAGGTATATCTAATCCTCCGTGTATGTTGCTGTGTGTTAGATTTATAGACTCCATAAAAGAAGTGGACGGAGACCCCGGGTCTGGAAACTCAAGCCAAGTTGAAGTGCCTCAGACATGCATTCTGTCTCATGGCGATTGGGTGCGACGTCACAGGCTGCAAAAACAAGTCCAGTCGTACAAAAGTTGATGGGAAATGATGCTACTGCTCCTTTGTTTCATTGCAGTGAACATTTATAGTTCTGTGGTCTCAATAATTAGGTTCAAATCCTCTTAATGCATCATGATGTTCATTCATGATCTCTGCTGCAGGCTTGCAGGGAGGAAGAACCAATTCCAGCAATCCAGGGGTGAGAGGTGGATACACTCGGACGGGTTGTTGGGACAGATTACAGGAAATCTAGATTCCCCAAGTTACTTAACATGCATGTTTTTGGGCCCTGGGAAAAATCTAGAACGCCTGGAGAGAACCCATGTAGAGGAGAACATGCTAACTCAGACAGGACCCAGTCGGCTGGCGGGTTCTCGCTAACCACTGCACCTCTGGGCTGCCCAGTGCTTCCTTTAGTAAATTATTTACAGTAAAACTGATGACAAAGCAGTGCGTACCTGGAGGACAGGAGTACCTCTTCTCTCCAGTGGCCCAAAAAAGAATTGGTGACATCATGGTGGCTTCACCTGCTTCGTCTTCCCAGTCTATGGTTGGATCTCCACAGACCAGGCAAGAGCCCGTCCACCCAAGTGAGAGATTGTAGAGTTTAGTGGGAGCTGACACATGGGCAACATTTCACTCTGACAGTCCAGGACAAGAGCCAGCCTGCTGCCAGAGACACGCCAGCTTCTACTGGACCGCTTCAGCCGGCCACAATGCAACTATTGTTATCTCATATGGCATCAAATCTGGTGTTCGTTACCAAGAAATCTTTTTCATTTTGATGCTGACAGAAACACGAAGGCTTATTGCTGGTGTCACTAGTTCACACAGGGCAGAGTATACAACAAAGGCTTCTGATAACACACACACACACACACACACACACACACACACACACACACACACACACACACACACACACACACACACACACACTTTCCTTACACACACTCCAAAGCAGCCTTGTGCACCAAAAAGGGTGCTGGAGGGGTAAATAGCCTTGAATGAACCTTTCCGTAAACCGAAGCTCGCACCTCTGGCCTCTTCAATACCAATATTGTTCTTTGGACAGAACAAATGTAGCTACGAGGGAAGATTCTTCACCTGTGCCTGTAAAACACAGAACTGTTCTTGTCTCACACCTTCATTTTTGAGTGTGTACTTCTGAGCAAGAATGAGCCAAAAGAGGAGAACTGAGGGAACTGGCTAAGCTTTGAAGTATGTGGGCATACTGGTTATATTACTCTGACATTACATGCTAATATCAGTAACACAAAAGTTATTGAAGTGCTGTCCATCCCACCCAAGCTGAAATCAAGACAGATGCTTTGTCCAGGATTTAACATGGCAGGAAATTGAAGGCCAGAGACGTATTCTCAGAGCCTCTTTCAGACATGCCTGCTGGGCTTGGAGGAACACACAGGATGAGCTGGCTTTGACCTCAGTGACATTTACACTCAACTTGAAGCAGAAAGAAATGCAGAAGTTGTGTTAAATCTCAGTGTTTTTGGGTGTGAAATAGATGAGTTCATGTTGCTGCAGGATGATAACGTCCCCCCCCCCCAAAAAAAATCTTGTCAATAATTACACACTGATTACACACAAAGACACCAGAGCACATGCTTGAAGAGTGTGTCAGTGAATTTACTGTCACCAGCAATGATGAAGACGACCTGATCGATGACTCACGAGCTCAGCGGAACATTGCACTGCCATGTGTCACAGAGTGTGTACAGATCTGTTTGGACGTCTGCGATGGAGAGGTAGTCAAGTTCACGAGCTTGTCTGAGAGTGTCTGTTTATGTCGCATAAACCATCTTGATGAAGTCATCTCAGCATCCCCATTCTGCAAAATATAAGAATATTCATGCTTGTGCCCCCCCCCCCACACACACACTCAGACATGTTAGCAGACGCCCAGCAGACAGTTATCCAACGGGTTTAAGAGTTTTAATGTTTGGTACAGAGGCTGTATATGAGTTGCTGTGACTGTTTGTGCCAGATCCACTAGTCCCTGTCTGAGCCCCTTGATGTCTGCTGAGTTCATGAGGGTTGGTAACGAAGAGACTGGTGGGGTGACCACCATGCAGGAGTCCTACCTCCCAGTGTGTGTGTGTGTGTGTGTGTGTGTGTGTGTGTGTGTGTGTGTGTGTGTGTGTGAGGGTGCACGACTAAACCACATTTGATTTTTATACGCTTGTGGCTAACAGAAGCCAGATGTAGCTGCCTCCAGGGAGCTTACCATTGAAACAGCCATTTATTTCTCTTTTGCACTCTCTTTAATGAGATCTGTGCATGCATGTGCTAAAAAAAAAACAACATACATACAGTACTTGTGTATGTGCGTGTATATGTACATTTGAGTAAAACCTGCCAGTAAACTATATTCTGGAGCTGGCATGGCTTTGCTAGCTTGTTTTGCTGTGCCAAAGACAGGATGTGTTCTGATCGGATGACAGAGTGCAAGTATGAGGAGATCCATGATTTCATGATTCATAAATGGGAAACAACAGATCGGGGTGTCAGAGCTCTGAGGACTCACAGTTCTTTGGACGCTCAACCTGGCCCTGGAACGCAGTGAAGATTCATGATGCCTCGGTGAGAGGGGATGTAAGAACCGAACACACGTGCCAGAACAGATAACACGCATGTAAATGGTCACAATCTGTTTGGTAAATAAGCCTGGCAGCAGGACTGCGCTGCCTTCATCAGCTATCGTCACTGCTTGCGAAGGCAGCAGCAGTGTACCGCTGTCACCGCACATCGACTGTGCACACTTGCGTTTGTTACATTCTTCAAACATGCAACTGGATGGAAGTTTTAGCCGTGCGTGCGCATCTCTTCTTGACAAATAGGAGACTTTTCCCACTTAGTTCAATTAAAAAAAAAGGTTTCAATGGTTTCTATTATAATAAACTGTAACATAATAAAATAAATATGTTGAACAAAAACACTCCTGTTTCCATTGAGTCTTTGTAGCTGAAAATAATATTTCAGTAATAATGTACCATGAAACCGTGATATTTTTGGAGACAATTACCGTACCGTGAAAATCTTACAACATACGAACCCTGCGGTTAACAAAATATTGAAATTACACCAGTTGTGTTTTCAGGATAAATGTTTTACTTCTGGACATATGCAACCGAACAGGAATGATAAAAGGCAAAAGAACAGCAATTGGGAGTGAAGGGAGAGTGTTAATTGAAAGCGAATGTGTCTGTGCTGGCTGCTGGTCAGAGATGGGCTGGGGTCCCAGTTGGCTTCCACATCAAAGGCCCTACTCGCCTGTCTTAAGCGCACCTGCAGCCGGTTAAACGCTGCTCTCATCACTCAGGGCGTGGAGGAACCCATCCTACAACTTAGAACCCTCACCACATATCCTTCAGCCAAAGTGCTGTAATGGCTCGCGCTCCGAAAACACCAGGTAGCTTATACACGTTTCACTACAGGACTGAACGTCAATCACACGGTGAGAGAAAACCCTCAGCAGGGCTCTGTGAATTCCTCCTCCATTACACAGGGCTCAGTTAACCTCTGACCTCCGATACAAATTACTGACACAGAGAGCAAATGAAGCTGTGTCTCTATTATTACGTGTCCATTCAATAACTGTGAAACTTGAAATTAAGGGAAAAATTGATGAGGGAAAACCTACAGGACGGAAATGTCAACATATCATCATTGGTTGTCATTCTAACATCATAGGAAGGGTAACATTCAGCTCGAGTTGTGGTAGTGGAAGTGTATCGCTGTTCCACCTGTGGCCAGAGGATCAAGCCTGTTGGTCCAAGGAGGCCGGTGTCTCGGATGTCTTTTGATCTCATCTGTGTCACCTGCTTTACAGTCTCAGTCTGAGTGTGCCTGTGCGTGCGCGTGTGTGTGTGTCTGCCTGTGTAAATTCATGTGTATGAATGCTCTGAATGCATGATGGCATCCTCCAGCGACCCGGTAAACATTTCATCATAGCGTCATCGCCATCACACTCAGACACTGAGAGCGGTCTGCTGGTGATGGCGATCCTGGGGTCACAGGTATGCAGAGCTCCTGCTGCAGCTTTTGTGTACGTGCAAGTACAACTTGCCAATGCAACAACTTGCCAAACAATGCCTTTCATTGCATCCTTTGCACTGGGGGAAGGTAGATGTCAGGAACCCCCCCCACAGTGGAAGCACCACTGTGTTTGCTTCAAGCATTTTCATCTCTGGTAGCAGATCTAAAATTAAAAAACAATAAATTAACACAGATCTGGTGTCCTGGCTTGTACTCATGCATGCAAACACTTTGCGTCTGTCCCTGGAGGACAGTGTATTTTTAGGGTTTGTGTTCTATTCTGACCTTTCATCAGCTTTAGAGATAATGCACCTGGATTTTCAGCTGATTAATATTCAAACAGCCACCCAGCTCTGGCCCTTTCATCCTCACAGCTACTTAACACACACAATTTATGATAATGTTCCTTTCAGCTCCAGTACGTCATCCTGCTGCAGTTCAAACAAAATCTCATGTGGAAAAACACTTCAAAATCTGTCAACCTTTTTTTCACGAGCAGCCTCTTGTGGCCTTGCAGGTAATAACAGCTGAGGATGTGCTGCATGAGACGCCACCTGACGCTGCTGGATGTTTCGCTTTCGCTTCAGAAAATGGGAGTCAACATTTAATCAACTTCCTGTCTCAAATTTCACGTCCTTTCACCCATCAGACGCACGTTGTTGTATGTGTGCTTCAGTTTAGATAAAGAGCGCATTTGAGCTCACAACAGAAGTTGGGATGGCACAAATTCAAGCCAGCACAATCACGTCTTCTTCAGCCGCTGAATGTAAAAAGCAGCAGCACAACAAAGCATCTTTAGAAATGATCTTGACGCCCTGACTCTCTTTAGCACACGAGGGTTCAACTCTTCCCTCCTGTCTTTCCACCCTGCACCTGCCTCTTCTTCATTTTCCCCTGAAGGACCTGCCCTGTGCTGCTGGCGTTGCCCTGGTGTCTATCAGGAGAGGAGCAGCGCCAGGCCTGACAATAAACTGTCCTCCCTGCTCCGACCTGCCAGGCGATGGGAATACACGCTGATCTCATCCCTGGACTGCCTGACTAGTGACAGCCCACAGCATAATCCCCACACGGGACACATTACTGGGCCATTAGTCCAACTCTTCCACCTAGACTGCATGCCAGTGGCTCGCCATTGGTTCATTGAGCCTGTTCCCTTTACTTACAGCAAGTTTCCTCTCAGAAATAATCCTGAGTGATTATAATGTATCAACACAGAAATCAATTGGATTAGTTGAAAACCCCTGCCTCTGTAAATCTCACTTTTATCCCCCACTCACTTCTGTGTGGCATTTAACGTTGCAACCCCCCCATCAGTACTTTTCCTCTCAGGAGACAATTGCCAGATTGGAGCTCGTACATCAGGGCAAACTTTTCCTCCGACTGACAAGAAGGCACTTGACTCTGTTATTGTTTATGAAGAGAAAGCCAGGGTCAAGTTCATGGGCTGGAAAAGAAAAGAGAGAGAGAGAGAGAGAGAGAGAGAGAGAGAGAGAGAGAGAAAGTCTCTTCCAGCTCCAGCCCCATGAGAGAGAGCATAACTCAGCCCTGTTTGTGCTTCCCTAATTCCTTTTGATTTAGCAGAAAATTGCGAGCTAAGCTGCAGCACACAAATATTCACCAGAGCTTAGCTTCTTTGCCTCACCTCACGGCCTCTCGCTCTATAGTCTGTGTGTTTGCTCATGTGAAAATGTTTGAAAGTGTGCGTGTCCCATTCTGACAGCCTCCTTCCGAGCTGTAAGCAGAAATACAAACGTCTCTAAAAGGAGCTTAGCTTTAAACGGCAGCTTTGGCATAAACACTAGAACTGTTTTCTTAAGCTTTTGATGAAATAGCAGTTTGCGACAGCTATAGTTAATTCTAATAGTTTCAATTCCAATAGGGATTTACCTGATTTGTTTACTTGTTTGTTAGTATTACTGGGTCAGCTGAATCACCTGTGCCATTCTTAATCCAATATCACAAACTCCTCTGAGAAGTTCAAGTCTACACCGATTAAAACGTGTACATGAGTTGTAAACAAATGAAGCGTTTTTGAGTTTGTGGAAGTCTTGGGGTTTTCTGTCAGGAGGCGTTCAAGGACAAAAGGAAACATCAGAGATTTGGTGATGAATGACAGCTCACTGCCAAGCGTGAAGCTGATGTGAAGACACACACACAAAAATGTCTGGGAGAAAAGGTAAGGATGGTTGTCCCCTGGGAATAGTGTGTGTGTGTGTGTGTGTGTGTGTGTGTGTGTGTGTGTGTGTGTGTGTGTGTGTGTGTGTGTGCGCGTGCTTTATTCCATCGCTGTCTCAGCAGCACTCTCTCTTACACATGTGGTTCATATTTAAGCCATAGTGCTGTTCCACTGGACGATTTGGCTCTGTTCTCTCAGTCCCACATTCCCTGATTTTTTTTCTCTGACTTGCACTCCTGCTGTGCTTTAGGTGGTGCAGGGCTGCAGGCCTAACTGGTAAGAACAATCACCATAATCAATGATCTACATTTACTTCCTTCTTTCTCTTCACGAATCAGGCGCAACACACACACTCTTAGTTTTATTTTCAGTTTTTCAAATCAATGTACTTTCATTTACACCACGTGCAGTGCATGAGAGCCAGCTGTGGCTTCACCAAACAGAGCAACACAAAAAAATGGCAAACCCAGTGAAGGCCAAAGACAGCAGGTATTAAAAAGAAAGAATGCTGGTGAGGGGAGGAGCAAAGCAGCGTCAACGTGTATACAAATATGCACTGAAATATTTCAGGTAAGTACACGCATGTACTGCTATTTCATACGTGTAAAAGTGCCATTAGAATGCAAAAATAAGGCAAGACCATAGAGGTATTGTGCAATAATAAAAGATAACAAAATAAATGTTATTTGAAATTACTACACTGGAATGAAATTAAAAGTAGCATGTAGGCCCTTTGCAGGTTGATGTATCAGGTCATACCATGTCAAAGTTATTATTATTATTATTATTATTATTAATAATAATAATAATAATAATAATTAATAATAAAGAGCAAACATAATACCTCCGGGCTCAGGCCCTAATAACAGGTGATTCCAGGTAAATGAATATAATAAACACCTGTATCAGCGCAGTTGTATGTGTTAACAATGTGTAATTATTGTCCATGAGAAGTGTAACACATCTACAAATCCAGGAAATCGCCTCTCTCATCCATTTAGCAGTAAAAATGCGCTCTAACAGGAGGGTCACGATAAGAGAGGCAAATATCATCCCTCGGTAACGTCTCCTTCCAGTCAAACTCTCTAACCTCTGTCTGCCCAATGGGCGAGAGGATCTGTCAGCAGCGAGCCCTCCCTCGTCTCTCTCTCTCTCTCCTTCGCTCTCTCTCTCTCTCTCTCTCTCTCTCTCTCTCTCTCTCTCTCTCTCTCTCTCCTTCCCTCTCTGCTCTGGCTCTGTCCCCCCGCGCGCTGATAAAGGAGAGGTCCAGCACGAGCATCGGATCCAGCACAAGGGCGACAGAACCGCAACCCGTCCCGCGTTTCTCCAGCTTTGACTGCAGCTTTGGTCCGGACCTTATTGCTTCTTCTCAGCCGAGTTGCAGGAGAGGTGTCAGGCTGAGAAGGTGAGACAGCCGGGGCTTGTTGCCGGTCTGGTCAGGTGAAGCTCCTGCCTGCAGCTGAAGGTCCTCAGTGGAGAGTTTGGTGCGCACATGGCACGGAGGGCGCGCTCCTCACACTCCTGACAGACGCGCACCATGGAGCCACACACTGGAAAACGAGGCCTGCTGCTTGTGTGCTTAACCTACTTCACATTAAACATCTTCTCCTGAAGTTTTCCTGCAGTTTGATTCTTTCGGGTAGAAAAATCAATCCAAAAAACCAAAAGACCAACAACAACAACAACAAAAACAAAAAACAAAATCAAAACCAACCCCCCTCCCCAGAAGAACCATGATGGGTATAAACAGGATTCTGAGCCCGCGCGCAGCCCGGATTCGGAGCTTTGGTTCACCGGGAGTCCGACTCTCATCCCGGGCTTCGTCATGCCAGAACCCCGGTGCCACCTCGAGGATTTATTGTGCGTGTGTGTTGCTGCTGCTGCTGGTCACCCCTCGAGTGGACTCCTCATGGTGGTGAGTACTGCGCCCATCCACACAGGCCCGCCGTCTGCTGATTCCTCATCAGAGATCAACTCTTGTGAGTGAGGAGGTTGGGACTCGTGAAAAAATAAAACCATTATCATGATCTCACGTGTAAAATAGACGCCTGCCAGCTGAGAGACGCTTCCCTGATCGTCTGGTACTGCAGAGCTTTCCAGCAACCGTCACAGCCTCGAACTTCCAATGAATCTGACTCGCGGTGCCTGCTCTAATAACCCTTCTCCTAAAGAAGCCAACCCTCTTAATTCGGAGCAGTGGTTTTCCAGCAGCAGACAGGCAAGGCCGTTATGAGGTTTTCTATTAGTTAATTTATTATCGCGGACGTGACGCCCACAGTGATTTTCCCAGCAATGCTACTGCACGCAGTCGCTGGCAAAAAAATTAAATAAATTAAAAATCTATGTAATAAAATAAAATAAAATGGAACTTTATTTTTCTTGTGCTTAGTCGTGCATTTTTTTCAACGCGAATCATTTCAACGCATGGAGTTTATTAAATGAGCTTAATAGGCTATTATTCTTCACGAATGAGTGCACTGCCTTGCGTTTTATGAGGTAAGGAGAGCAAAGAAAAACCGTTCATTCTGTCATCATTCAATTTAGATCCTTTCCATTGCCTTGCTTAAAAAAAACCACAAACCTAAAAAATAATCGGAACTGTGAGTTTGTGAATGAGATTCAAGCTTCTTCAGCGTATCGATTTGTTAGTGTTCAATAATAATAATGACAACAATAATAATATTAATAATAATAATTGTAATTTATATGGGCGCTGTTGGCTAAGCGCGTGTGCAGCTCAGCTGGAGCCTGCATTAGACGAGGCAGAGCAGTCATTAATTCACCAGGTACCACACACACACACACACACACACACACACGAATGACTTCACTAAAATACCCCAAAACCAGCCATCTAGAGCATAGGTGAGGGGTGAAAAAATATCTCATTGCCTGCGCAATAACATACGTGAAAATGTCCGTGTGTTTGAGTGTGTTTATAGGAAAAGTGTCTGCGTGTGGGCGGGCACAGGAGTGATGGAATGCCTAATAGTTTGTGTAGATTAAAAGCAGTTATGGGGAGTGGAGGCAAGTGTGTGTGTGTGTGTGTGTGTGTGTGTGTGTGTGTGTGTGTGTGTGTGTGCGCGCGTGTGTGTTACAGCTTTGGCTTGTATTATTGGTTCGGGGGAGTTATGCTGTAAGAGATAGCGTGTGTAACTGTTTGCCACATTAATTGATGACATGAACAGATCTGGAGTTTTAATATCTGGTCCCAGTGGGGCTGTAAAAGGGTTGAGAGACGTCTCAGGGCCATTTGAGAAATTATAAATTCATTATGAAGCATTATATCCGTGTAAAATGGCCCATAATTCACTAAGGAACGCGTGACATTAAATCACATCATGTTGTGTGTGTTTAAGTGCGCTATTAGTGCATTTAGCTTCTGTTTGTTTGGCTCTTTCATAGAAGGGATCAAACTGATTCATGGGTCTGTGCACTGGATCGTAAGGCAATCCAAAGATTAAGAGAATTCTCCTCAAAGATGCGGAGGAAGAGAAGACAAAGGTGACATGGCGGAGAAGAAGTGCTCAGGGGTTTGATTCGTCTCCCACTTGTCTTCCTCCTCACCCTCAATGGTGGGGTCTTGAAAGCACGTTGTTTTAGGCCTGAAGTGATTTACTATCTAATAAAATCCTCAGGTCCTCTTGACTCTCAGCGAGAGAGAGAAAAATAAGTGTGAATTGCTGCTTTGGCACTTGGCTTTGATGAGCACTCTGTTCCTATTCCTTCTCTGTAATCCCACTCCGGGGAGTTAGAGAGCCTCCAGTCTCCATCCCCTCGCCCGACCTCATAAAACTCGACCACACAGCTACGCGCTCCATGACCTCCCCTCACTGACCTGCCCTGCAGCCACCGATCTGCAAGGGGTATCACAAGGTCTGTACTAAAACAGACTTTACCTTGGAGCAGCTCCACGTCATGTCTAAAGTCTGTTTTATTGGTACGGGGAGAGAGATGGGAAGAAGCGTGCAGCAGAAACATGAGTGAGCAGGGAGGAGGGAGAGGAGTAAAGAGAGTAAACGGCTCCTGGACTGACGGGGTTATTAGAGGCTCCAGACGCCTCCCTCTGATTTGTGACATGATTTCAACTGTCCCACTGGGAAACATTTAAACACATATACACATGCAGGTCTTGTGGGGAGAGGTTAAGTGCTTATTTATTTGGAGAGTGGAGTAAATGGTTTCTACTCCCCTCCCACTCACAAACCTTAAACTGTTAAGTGTAGTGAACTCTGACTCACAGAGGAGTGTGAGCGCAGCTCCTCTTCCCGCGGTTCACCACCTGAGTGCTTGTGCCTCCGTCAGCTGACGCGTACTGATCAACACGCCATCCACACTTTCTCCAGTCCAAGTCATATGATGTATGTGAAATTAACCCATCCATCCATCCATCCATCCATCCATCCATCCATCCATCCATCCATCCCTCCATTGCTCCCTCCATTGCTCCCTCCATGTTCTCCCTCTCCTCCTGTTGAGGGTGGTGGGGGTGGAGCCTATCCCAGCAGCCTTCCCCCTGGACAGGTCACCAGTCCATGGCAGGGCCAACACATAGAGACAGACAACCATTGGCTCTCCCAGCCACGCCTACGGTCAATTTAGAGTCTGGATTAACCTGGTCCCTCTTGATGTCTTTGGACTGTGGAGGAAGCTGGAGTACCAGAGAGAACCCAGCAGGAACAGGGAGAACATGGAGACTCACCCAGAAAGACCCCCTGCTGCAGCCGGGGCTCCACCCACAACCTTCTTGCTGGGGGGCCACAGTGAGGACCACTGCTCCACCCATGTGAAATTAATGTCACATTTTATTTATTTATTTTCTTTGCATCTTCAGGTACATTGGTGCTCTGGGAGCCCGCGTGATCTGTGACAACATCCCGGCTTTGGTGAACAAGCAGCGGCAGCTCTGCCAGCGCCACCCAGACATCATGCAGGCCATCGGTGAGGGCACCAAGGAGTGGATCCGAGAGTGCCAGCACCAGTTCAGACACCACCGCTGGAACTGCAGCACACTGGAGCGCGACCACACTGTCTTTGGACGTGTCTTACTACGAAGTAAGTCCAGGACCCGGGCATCGCCTCCGCCACACGTCTCACCCCTACTTCTTCCTTGGTCTTTTCTTCTCACTCTGTTCTTTCTCTCATCTTTCCTTGTAAGGCTCACATATACTGCTGCTCCGTGTTTTATAGTCACCAGTGGACTGATGCATGTATGATGCCTCATCAGCAAACAGAGGCTGCAGGACCTGGGCTTGGGGTCCTTTGGTTGTCCCACTCCTGCCAGACTTGTCTGCCTAGTAACAAACTCATATCTTTGGCTACATTTAAATGGGATTATTCTTGTAGTAGTGCTGCACACAGAGAAGAGATGCAGTGATACGCCTGCGGATTACTGTTGCATCTCACGGCAACAACAGGGACTCCCCCATTACGGTCTGGAGACTTTTGACCGTGCCAGGCCGCTGGTTCCACGAGGAAACATCTCATCAGGCTTCAAGTTGTGCATTTGTGTCCAGCAGCGGGATTTCAGGAGATCCGGCCGTGGTTTAGCGTGATGACAGCGATCTATTTATATAACTCCTGAAGGAGTTAGCAAATATCAGGACTGGTTTCTGCTTCTACGGGAGTTCGTTGATCTGATTGGTTGAAGTTGCTGCTGGTGAGTCCAGCCAGTTTGTGGCGACACTCAGACGTTTCTGTGACTCAGACCGTCAGGATCCTTCCTCACCGTGGCGTTTTGAGCAGGTAAACTTGGTATCTGTCACAGTGCAGTTTTAACATACTGGAATCCAAGTTGCATCATATAAAGTGTTTGTTTACTCTAGCGTTGTGTCGGACGTCGCTGACCTTCCTTGGCTTGATATTGTCCTTGGTTCAGAAGCATGTGTGGGGCTGGAGAAAAGTAGCAGATATGGAGACAGAGGTGGAGTGAGAGTGTGTGGTGGGGAGGAGAGGGATAAACCGTAATGCAGATCTAAATATTTATAGATATTCTCACTGTCAGACAAACAGCAAGGGTTTGAGTGATGAGCAGCCGTGCCCCTCTCCATCTTCCCACACATACACACCCCCTCAGCACCTACTGCCCCCATCGCCTCACCCCTCACATGAAATGAGACATTCCAGTGAATGCAGGGCTCGCAGGTTGGATCAGACAAACACTTCTGGCCCAGAACCGGTTCAGAGCCAGCTGGGTGAGCTTGTGCTGAGTTATTCGGTGAAACTGTTGCTCGTCTTTATTGATTTATGATCGCTAATATGATGATCAGGTTTATGGTGCTGTGTCAAAGTTCAGGTCAAAAAACAAACTCTAAATGCAGGTTGTTAGAGCCTCAGCAGCAGCGCTGCTAAGATGGAGGTCAAAAACAGAAGGGGTTTATCACGACTGTGCTCAATCAATCACACCAAAAAGTTGCTTTAAATTTTTGTTCAAAAGTAGATTTTTTTTTCAAGTTTTTGCCATACCAGTGCTACAGGAAAGGTTGCGTGGTCATGAGAACCATCGGGATTCATTCATGACAAACATGAATGGAGCTTTCACAGAAAACCAGTCATTATTTTTGAGTATATCTGTAAAGGATGGCGGGATTACGTGGACGTAGCTGGTCAGAGGGTCAGTGGCTGACGCACAGGATCAGTCCGGCGTCAGCGGCAACTCCAGAACCACTTCTGTTTGATCGTCGGCCGACCTTGTCGGTTTTTGTATCGTGCTGCAACAAGCAACTGTGACCAAATCTATATCGAATTCTCTATGTGTCTTTGGCTACATATGATATGAGTCATATTCCGAGGAAGCACCGCAGTGGTAGATAATGCTGTCATGACATCACTGGGCTGCTGATTAATGGGGTATCACTGTGTCTGTATTCAAACAATTTATGTGAGCAGAGGAGAGCCCCGCTGCTGGGATTATTTCCATACTAATATTTAAACAGAGCTGTCCTATACTCCACCTCAGGCCTGATAGGCCTCGTCAGCTGCACCTTCATGTCCTGATGGCTCACGCCCAGGTCTGGTCATGGCATTATATGTATCTGTGTTTGCATGCTAACGTGTGGGCTGCAAAGCTTGGGAGCCTATGGCATTCCATGCGTCTGTGGAGTGAAATGGATGCTCATATATACGAACCCCTACCTCAGTCTAATCTATCTCTTTCTTCTGGACATTCTCTCTCTATTTCAGGCAGTCGTGAAGCCGCGTTCGTCTACGCCATCTCCTCAGCAGGAGTGGTGTACGCGCTTACTCATGCCTGCAGCCAGGGGGAGCTGAAGACGTGCAACTGTGACCCGCATAAGCGTGGGAAGAACAGCGATGAGAGAGGAGAATATGACTGGGGTGGATGTAGCGATAATATCAACTATGGGATAAAGTTTGCCAAAGCCTTCATAGACGCCAAAGAGAGGACCGTACGAGATGCACGAGCACTTATGAATCTACACAACAACCGCTGTGGCAGAGCAGTAAGTGCCTGACTAACGTGCCAGCAAAGATTTCATTGCTTGTTTTTTTTCTTTGCCATCATGTACTTAAATTTAGGACCTCACTTATCAACCATGGACATGAATAATAAGAGCTCATCCCCGGTGAAGCTAAGGCTGGATTTGTCGCTACGTTGGTCCATGTGGCCCAGTTGTGGGATGTTAGCTGTGAACTGTAACCCCAAGTCCTGAAGGTGCTGGCAATAAGCACCAACAGCAATTAACAACACAGCTGATGAACATCTGAGGACTCTCTAAAGGCAGGGTTCTACTACTGGGCACTGGCGGCATTCTTCTATGTTCAGGAATCGGCAGGATGCTGCAATGCTACGCAGTAAACGGGGATGAGGCGCTCCTTCCTGGTGGCGTCTCGTGATGTCAAGTATCTGCGGTTCTAAAGTTAACGAAGGATTCATTTTTCTGGGACGGGTGCAGCTCAAACCTCCCACTGCTTAAGCACACTAGCCCTGTTCTAAAGAACGTGAGAGCTGGCATCTTCATTTGGAGGGAAATCAGCCTAAAAGATCTTGATTGCCCCCTGATGGCTGGCTGCAGTATGTCAGTCAGTGTGTCTCACCCCCTCCTTACCAGCAGATTGGTACTGGGCCACCTTCAAAAAAAAAGAAAAAGAAAAAGAAAAATCACAGCACTAACACGTCTTTTCCCAAGGATGGTTTCTCTCAGTTTCAGTACGTCACACAATACTGAATATGTTGAAGTATAGTTTTAGATAAGTTTGGTTTTAATTAGTTAATTGTTGCTATAATTATGGGTGTGACGGTAGCAGGCGTCGAGGCATTTGCAGACTTGTGTTTTCTCTCTCAAGACGCAGAAGTACACTGCTCGCTCATCCCTCGATCATTACTGCACCGGTTCCGAATGATGTCACCTGTTCAAGTTGGCCGTGGCGTATTTTGGCTTCATTTTGTAAAGTGGGTGGAAGCGGGTGCAAAGTACTGCTATCGGTGTGTGCAAGGGGTGATTCCAGATTGCTGTACATCTGTCCCATGGCTTTGTGAACCACCGTCCCATTGCAATTGTGAGTTTGTTCCTCTAGTGACTGAGACACGGTCAGTCAAGATTACACGTTGTCAGATTTACTCACATGCTAAGGTTAAAGGTTGCTAGCAAGACAGCACCAGCATTCTGACGAGGGACATTCCAATGAGTGGACATGAACCACGTTAACTCAGCGTCAGTCTGCTAAGCAGCAGCAAGTAAATCTAGAAGTGTTCCTTATGGAACTTGAGGGAGGGAATTGGGATGTGACTGCAGCGAAAGATTAGAAGAAACCAAGTAGGCAGTTCTAACAGATTTGAAATCAAATCATATTTGCATGTACATTTTGATATATTAGCCCAACTAAAATAACAAATGCATTTTTGTCCATTACCAAATACTTCATGAATCCTTTTTCCTTTCTTCTCTTTTAACAAAAAATAAATGCAAAAGGAGTAAATTCAGATTTTAAATATTTACTTCCCTCCCCCTAGTTTTGTATGAATTCTGATTAAATCACTCTGTTGCCGTTCTACATAGCGTGAGGTCTTATTTTGCTAAAGCAGAGTGACGTCGTAGTAACCATTACGCACAGCAGCCTGCTAAAGTCTAAATCTGAACAACTGCTTACTTGCAAACATGAACATTTTCGGGAACGGAACCGGTCCTGAATGGAACCAGTCCTGAATGGAACCGGTCCTGAATGGAACCAGTCCTGAATGTCCCTGGTTCAGTTAGATGCTGATGTGGTTGTCACTCTTTAAAACCCCTGCGAGCGACACTCTGTCTCGGTGTGACATGTCGCTGCAGCGGTTTGTTTACGTTGTCTCGGTTCTGTATAGTGTAACACTGGCAATCTGGCAGCCTGCCAGCTGCTGTCAATCAAACCCAGACAAGGACACGCCCCTCCAGCCCACCAAGATAAAAGTAGCATTTCTGATGTTGCCTTTCATACGTCTTTTTCATTATATTAAACAACACAAAAGTACTAATAATGTGTTGAAAAATATTCATTTATCAATGCAAAAGGTATAATTTGAGATGATGTTATTTGTTCCTGATATTATTTGTTTGTAGTGGAACAGCTTAGAAAACTTAAAGTTTGAAATCCAATCGTTATTTCTCTCTGGACACAAGCTTGACCGTCTGCGTCTTTATACGGGCCTGCTGGGTTTTACAACAACAGACAAACAAACCCGTCTTCTCTCTGTGTATTCAGGCTGTGAAGCGTTTCATGAAGCTGGAGTGTAAATGTCACGGAGTCAGTGGTTCCTGCACACTGCGGACATGTTGGAATGCCATGTCCGACTTCAGGAAGACCGGCGACTACCTGAGGAGGAAATATAACGGGGCTATCGAGGTGACGATGAATCAGGACGGGACAGGCTTCACTGTGGCTAATAAAGCCTTCAGGAAGGCCACAAAGAACGACCTGGTCTACTTCGAGAACTCTCCAGATTACTGTCTGCAGGACAAAGCAGCAGGTGAGACGACAGAGGGAGAGACGGAGAGGCAGTCCCTCATGGATGTTGACAGATTGACTGTTGTGTTTTGGGCTTGTTGTTGGTGTGTACGGCTGTGCATTACTAGTGTGTGTGTGTGTGTGTGTGTGTGTGTGTGTGTGTGTGTGTGTGTGTGTGTGTGTGTGTGTGTGCAATGGTGGTCAGATAACACAGCAGGCCTCCTGTGTGATGTCTATGGAAGCTAATATCCTTGTCCCCTGGGGGCCATGGTCATTTTGTGACCACATGACCTCTGTCAGTCTCTGTCAACACACACACACACACACACACACACACACACACACACACACACACACACACACACACACACACCTCAACACACAGGAGGATGTATCTAATCAGTTATGATCGATTGCTAGATGGATGAACTGCTTTGACAACTCTTGGGATCAACACCTCCATCACTCTTACACTCTCTCTCTGTCTGCCCATCCCTTCATCCCTTTTCCTCTCCTCTTTCTCACCTTCCCAGTGGAATTCACAGCCTAAGGACACAAACAGCTAATTTAAAAAAAAAATCACTTCTTTCTGTCTGCCACAGTCTCTCTCACTCTGTCTGTCTGAACTAAGCGTAGCTGGAGGGCAGAGTGGGCCTCTGAGTGTGAGAGCCTGTCTGTCTGTCACGCTCCACTGTCCATTCAACACTCACACTCACACACACACACACACACACACACACACACACACACACACACACTCACACACACATAGTGCCGCTTCAAAGGGAGCAGTGGCTTGGGAAAGGCAGTGTAACTATAGGCTACTCTACCAACACTGCATAGTTGTGTATGTGGCTCTGTTGTTCCATGGGCAGCGTGTTGTGATAGGTAGCAGTTCAAACAGGGAGCTTCTCAAACCAAACAGCAGCAGTAATCTCTGCGGGGTTGACATTCGCACATGCCTCTGCATTAGGTAATAGCCAGACTGTTTAACACTACCACACACACCCGCTGCTGGCGGCCAGCGGGCTATTACCGGTCAAATATCGAACCAAACAGAGAAGTTCACCTCAGAGGAGAGATGAAGGAAAACAGTCTTTCAAGTTGTCTTTCACAAACATCCGTACCTGCCAGAGTAGACAGCACGAGCTGGACGGTGCAGTGACGCTGTCCAACAGCAGTGATAACAGAAAATAGTTGACGTTGGATGAGAGTGAGGGTGCATATCAGCAGAGCCATCTTGGAACGGATCAGGTATGAATGTCCTCCGGGTGGGTGGGTGGTTGGGGGTCCAGGCCCACGTCCTCCTTCATTGGACAACTACAGTTTAGCATTTAAGAACTTGAGGTGTGAGAACTGAAGAGTGCAGCGGGGATGACCGGGCCGGAGGCTGGCATCGCCGTGGGTTTCCGCAGCAAAAACACAATGGGATTTTGCATCGTTGCAGAAGTTAAACTCAGCAGGGCACAAAAGTTTGGAAATGAACACAACTATTAGGATTTTTAAAGTGTAGATGAAATTGCTACAAGTACAAAGTGACCTCAGCCCTGAACGAACTACACTGGAGACGCGTGACTTCATTATCAGCAGATTTGAGCTTCATTCAATGCCATGACAACCTCTGAACACTCCTGTAGCTCCTTGTGAGCAAAAGGCATCCTTAAAATACATTAACACTTCAATTTTCAGATGTGCGGTACTTCCTGAGGTATTTTACCCTGTAGAGAACATCATCCAAATATCGGAGACTAGAAATAACCACACACAGGCAACAGGAAACCAACTCAGAAAAGCCACTGACTGGGACGAGAGAACCAGACATCCTACAGCTTCTTTCTGGGTTTTAGGACTTTTTCCGGTGCTACTGAGTCGATTGATGATGTTGTTTCATGACCAACAACTTGAAAGACATCAGATGATATGAGCTGCATTGTGAGAAGATAGTTTGCATTTCAGCCAAAGTTTGTTCTTATTGCCACACTACCTGCATGGAACCAAACGTCACTCAAACCAGCACAGAAACACATGAAATAGTCTCAGCGCCCCAGAAACAACAGAGCGTCAGCAGGAGACGAAACCCCTGGTTTAACAACGTGACAGTGGTTCATTTTGTTTTGTAGCTTTTTGAACTTGGATCCCCTGTTGGATAATGTTGAAATTAAATTATTATATTATAATTAATTATTATATTGTCATTCGTTAATTGCTCTTTTTATGAATAAACGGTGAAAATATGAAGGTATGATGTCTCTGAAACAGAAGTTGTGGAGATTCTTTAACTTCTAGTATTAACCAACTCATGTACTCTGCGCAGGTTCCTTGGGCACAGCTGGGCGGGTCTGTAATAAGACGTCACGTGGCACAGACGGCTGTGAGGTCATGTGCTGTGGGCGGGGCTACGACACCATGAGAGTCAAGCAAATCACCAAGTGTGAATGCAAATTCAAGTGGTGCTGCGCGGTGGAGTGTAAGGACTGCGAGGAAGCTGTGGACATACACACATGCAAGGCACCTAAACGAGCTGAATGGTTGGATCAGACCTGAGGACACACCCCTCCCTTAAAGCAACCCCGCCCCTTTTCCCCCTTGCAGGTCATCCTGTGGAACATGGCATTCTGGAAAAGTTTGTCCGAAAGTGCTCTGCATCTCCGCCCTCCCCTGCACCTGTCTCCGTTCATCATTGCATGGCTTTTGTACTTGTTTCTGTGAAAGCACTAGAATTCAATCCATATTCTCAAATATCCATTAGCCCCTTTTTGTGACCGGCCCGAGACCGAACTGCACGGATCAGATGATGGACAGTAACTCGAGAGAACTCGGGGTTTGGATGGATCGGGCCTTTACCAAAGATACAGTTCGTATGGACTTTTCTCTAGCGAGTGGTTCTGGGTTAAACGTGGTTTGCTGCTTTCATGATGCTTTAAAGACACATTTTTTACATTAACTGAGCCTTCAGACATATCCAGTATTATTACAATGTCATATACTCACATAATTGTTTTTCTTTTCTTGGGGAACTACACTTTAATCCACCAAAATGAATGCTTGGTTAGACTTTGGGAAGTAGCTTGACAAGTGCACTTTGACAAGTGGACAAGCAGAAGTCCAGGCAGCGGACAATCAGACGACAGGGAGATGGATACCAGAGGAACAAATGGACGGATGCATTGGGACTTTGAATGCAACTGTTTAAAAAAAAAAAGGAAGAAAGAAAGCTGTTTAAAGTATTTTATTTAAAAATTGTAAAGTGTCGTTTCATTTCTCATCTGCGGATGAGACTGCACTACTTTGACTGACACGAGGAAAGTACTCCGATTACTGTGAGTATGCGGTGTCCTCTAGTTTTCAGTGTGTACGACAACAAACTGCCGTTGAGAAGAACGAGAAGAGGAGGAGGAAGAGGGCCTGGATGGTCATTCAGTCACACGTAACCACAACCTCAAACAGATTTCTCTTCTCTGCTCTCCAGCTTGCTTGTATAACATTGTGTATATTACCTTATCTAAACAGATGTTCATGTGAAATATATGGTGCATTAGTATGACGCTGGAATCTTTGTTTTCTGTTAGGATGGACAAACACGTAGAAATGAAGTTCAAGAGAGAAATCAATCTGTAGACCGAGCGGAACTAATCAGCGTGATTGATCAGGGCAGTGAACCTGCTCAACTGTTTAAATCACACACACACACACACACACACACACACACACACACACACACACACACACACACACACACACACAAACACAGAGTTTCTCCCTCCCAGCACGAGTTGAAGAACTGGACTGGACACCATCTTTGCTACTGGCCAAAAAACCTGCAAACACCTGCTTTTATCTGGCATTTGTCTGCAAAGTAAAAGAGTTGAATCAGCTTTGGTCACATGACCTCCCGGTAGACACCAGTATTTACGAGCCGTGGCACCGTTACTCAGGCACGTGGTCATTTGAACACTCGAACTTGTGGCTTGATTCCAGTGTGATGCTCCGATGTCTTAAAGTCATTCAACCCTTCTGCATTCGAGAAAAAACACACTGACGTCATTCAGCCACTGTTGAGTTTGAGAGGGTTTTGTTTTTAACTTCGTTGTCCAGTGACTCGCTGACGCTGAACTTAACGTGGAGAAAGAACAGCGACTCGTGTATTTAAAAATGGAGTTTAAGCCAGTTTATACCGCTTTTAAAAAACCTGCATGTGTGCAGTGGAAAGGGAGCATGTGTCAGTAACAAAGGTTGATTCTGTGAGAGGGTGGGGTGTGTTTTACCAGTCAAGGGGAGGGAAGTGTTTGATTAAAGGCCCAACCTAAACCTAAACCCCCGCTGGCCTCATCCCACCCCTCGCTATGTGGAATTCCAGGTGGGTCCCCGTCTAATGACTAGATGGCTGTAATTACCCAGGGCTGTTGATAGCTGGTGATTGGGCATGGTCGTGCCACAGAGGGCCTAGTGTGGGCTCCTGCTGGGACCACATTTAATCAAAGGCTTCTTGGCCGGCTTATCAAAGGGAATACTTTCCAGCAATCTTCTCTTCCTCAGCCCCTTCTGCTCCCCAGACTCTCAGTTCAGTCCACGCACGCTTATATTAGAGCTGAGAAACTCCCGATAGAGCAGATTCAGAAAGATACGAGAACAAAGAGTGACCAACCGCACAGATGCCTGGAGGATACAACCTTCGCTGTCGACATTTCCTGTAAGGTTCTAACCCTCCATGGGTCAATTTGCCTTATTGGTAAGACCACCTCTGTTGGCCTGGACGTTGCCCAAGAGGTGCACATACTCAAAACATCTACTTAGAAGATACTAGAAATCAGATTCAGCGGCTGCGATAACAAAAATACAAAACTCTCCATAATTCCAAGCTCATTCTGGTGCAAGATGGGACACTAGTGGTTTACATTTCCATCTGCCAACGTCATCTGCCCCGAAACGAGACCTTCACATCCTTGAAGTGGTCTTGTAATAGCCACAGGAGGCACATATCATTAGATAAGACACACTTTATTGCCCCTGGAGGTAATATTATCAAGCCACTTGTGTTATTGAGACTATTCTCGTCAGGCCAGGCTGAGAGCATTCCTGTAGCAGAGAATCAGAAGCAGACCATTCGTCTTCACAGCTGGCAGGCAGCACTGTGGGCGAGCGAGAGGAGAGGAGAGGAGAGGAGAGGAGAGGAGAGGGAGGTTGTACTGACTGAGAGCACACAAATTGCATCAAGTAACACAGAAGGGATTATTCTGCATTCTTGCAACTTGGATCTCATTTTAACAATTCATTGTTGAGTCCTGGAGATGTTCTTAACAAACCTTCAGGTTATCCAACTTCCAGAATTAACTGTCACAGTTTAGTAGGTCATGTGGGACAGCAGGGGATTTTAAGACTTTTAACAAAGTCATTTACGATAACGAAGATCAACCAGAATCGTCTCAACACAGCTGTGTAGTCTGACCCCCCCGGTCCTCACTGGGCTCCATTATGGAGAAATCACAAGAGCAGCTCAAACCTACTCACCAGTTCTCCGAGACTTTCTGTTGTCGTTGTTGAATTGAAAAGTAAATTGAAAAGGTTTGTTCATTTGTTTTTGCTTCACAAACCTGAAATTGCTTGGCTGATGCTTCTCATCATTATGTTGTGACCAAACTTCCTCCTTTCGTGGTCTAAGACTCAAATTAAAAGGGGGGTCGCAGGTCAAAACAAACACAAAGTGTGACCTCAACTGCTCTGCCACGTCTGACAACCTCATTGTTAGGGATCCCACAGATTTGAAGAGAATATTCACATCACAAAGAAAAGAGAAAGAAAATTCAATACATCATGAATTATTGCAGAACTTTTTAAAATCATTTTATATTTGTATTCATTCATTTATCAACCGTGTACAGCCCTGCTGTTAGCTGCACACACACACACACACACACAGTATATTTATTCTCCACCATCACACCGTCTCAACATCCTTTTTTACACTCGTTCTATATTCTCTCTCTCTCTCAGCACTGACAGCCACGTAGATTTATCAACCTCGTGTCCAGGCTGTAATGCTCTTCAGCCGGAGCTCTGGCTGCCAAATGACAACAACCCTGAGAATAGAGGATGAACTGTACTCCAGTTACACACACACACACACACACTGAGTGAAGGTTCGTGGATCCTCTAACTCGCCTGAAACCTGGATAAATCTAAGAGGTGTGAGAGCGCGAGAAGGAAGAGTAAACGGATGGCTGGAGGGGAGAGAGGAATGGATAGGGTTACTTACAGACCTGATGGGCATGTTTATCACTAGATCTTAATCTAAGCAGAAAGAACCCCGTTCCCCACAATTCATCATCATTACCCGCCCCACCTGCCACATCCCCCTGATCACCACCCTCCACCCTCCCCGCCCCTGAGACCAGCTTGGATCGGTGGGAATGTAGCCCGCCACCCCACCTACATTCACCTTGGGGTGGTCCGGGTGTCAGCCATGCGAGTTGTTTGGCACACATATTCACATGTACATACCTGCAGGCCAGGCCAGGACAGGCTGAGCTCACCTGTCACCTGGCTGGTAAAACCCCTCAGTATGTTAGCGAGCCCTTCCACTCTGTCACTCACTGTCGATGACCAGTGTGTGTGTGTGTGTGTGTGTGTGTGTGTGTGTGTGTGGGGGGGCTGATACCCCTCAGGGCCAATGGAACCCAGGTCTTTTTCTGTCCGCAGGTTAGAGTCTGGCTGGGTCAGGGGTCACGATGTTAAGGTGTAGCAACAGTTTGAATGACCACAATGATCCGTGGCCTGTTGACACCTCCTAAAGATTTAACCGCTAGCTCACCTCGCTAAGCTCCTCTCAGGCTCCTCAGCTCTCCATTCAGGAGAACACCTGCTTCGCCAGATTAAAATGGAGCCTGTAGCTGCCGCTAACGTCAACTCTTCCATTTTTTCGTTGTGTACACGCTCGCGATCCAGCGGGTGGGTGTCAGCTATTAGGTATGAGGTAGTGTAGCTTTGTTGGGAACAGGTTTGGGTTGCGGTGCTGTGGGGGCAGATTTAAGAGCAAGCTCAGACTAATATTTACGTGACCTGCCAGGACCTGAGGGGTGTAGAGACAGACAAGGAGAGAAAGTACGAAGGAAAAAGTGGATTATGACACTAAACACTTATCTGCTGAGACCGGTGGCGAAAAACCCTTCTTCCCAGCCCCTTCCACTGATGGCTCCTGCAAAGGTTCAGAGCAGATTTTGATCGGCATTATAGTAAGAGCCTTATGATATTACATCATACTACGACTGACTCAAAATATTTTCCAGCAGGCTACTGGTTGCCAAATCAATTCTTTGGACTGGCAAGTTGCTGAGAAAAAGAATAAAAGTGGAATTTTCCAAACAATTCCACCCCATTTGCGGCACTATTGCAGCACTCGTACACTCTGATGCATGTAATATCTTTCTTCTATAATTGCTCCAACTACTGACACATAGAACCACATGCAGGTTGGCCTCAATTAATTTTCCACGAGTAGAAAGCTTGTGTGACCTGACACAGCACCAATTTGTCATCCTCAATTTAGCTGTGATATAACTCTCAGGTTTTCTGTTGCATAGCAAAATATTCGGGGGTTCTGTCAACTGAAAGCTACAATTAGAGTTAAAGGATAATGAGTGTCAGTGGTGAGCCACGGTTGCAGGGAATTCTTCACCGTACAAGGTGTGAGCTGCGGTGTGACAAGGTTTGTATAGGAGTGTTACTGTGCAAGTGTTTATCTCCCTCCCTGTTTTGGAATTTATAGACACACCTCGCAGGGTACAAACAATAGTGACCTGGAAAAATAGTCGAAATTCCACCAACATACCAAAGAATCTGGGGGTTTGGGCTGACAATACACACTGATACCCACACACACACACACACACACACACACACACACACACACAATGAGAGACAGAGGTGTGGGAAACAGGAGAGACGAGGGTCAGGGTTAAAGTGTGTAGGCCTCACAGACATAGATACCAGTGAGTGATACCAGCTGACACACTGATGCTGACACCAAAGCTTCATTCACACATGCAGTCTTTCCCAGAAGTGTTCCAGCATTTTCCCGGCAAAAGGTCGTGTGTGAATCTGCTCTGGCAATTTCCCACCTCAGGAGGTACACCCTCCCCTGGCGCTGCACGCCCACATACACCTGCATTCATGAATATGACTGATGTCACCTCTGCCGTCATCACGCCGGAAACAAGTGAATAGTGTTAAAACAGCACCCGAGTGGAGCGTCTGGGGCTCGTATGCAATCTTTGGCAGCGGTAGGAAACGCAGCATGCGGGACAGTGATGGAGTTTCTGCTGTTTTTTTGCTCCCGTCTGGTTTGCAAACGCACTGCCAACTGAATGATGTCACAGCGTCGCTGCTGGAATTCTAGGCCAGGTCCTGGATGACAAAAAGTCCCCAAAAGGTACAAATGAAGGCGACAAGCTTTCCTCGGCTGAGTTGGGAAGCGTCGGAATCTGGGTTCGCCAACCAGCTGCACATTATCGTGTTCACGATGGGTTCTGTGTTTCCATTAATGAGGAAACTGAAGCTTACAAATACCTGCGTCTGCTTCATGGCAGCAGGTGTTGGCGGGTTTCTTGGCCGGTGGGAGGGAACGGCTCTAGTAACATTTCAGGGAATATGCCAGGAATGCTGTGGTGTGAAAGAAAGCCGGAACATTTCCTGGAGGGACCCTCCACAGGACATCGGTCCCGTTCTGTATCAGCTTCAACATTAACATGTGTCGCGAGACAGGAATGTTCTGGAAAGGTGAATGCTGAAAATCATTAGTGGTGCCTGGAAGAGATTCCTAGCATTTTACGGGTAACAATATGTGAAAACCAGGGGGAGAATAAACGCTGTTGAAACATTTCAGTCTCCACCAAGAAGACAATTCTACAGGCGAGAGTCTCGGCGGGAGCGTTCACCTGCACTCCGGCTGGAGCGGAGGAGGTGCGTTTACCACATCGCTGGTTTCACCACCTTAAAAAACACAACTCCAAAAAGCTACACACAGATTAACAGCAAAGTCACAGCCACACTAACAAACACTCGATGAGGAATGTGATGGCAAACTTTGTGTTTTAAGGCGCAGCTTTCCGCTCAAGGTCCCGGATTAAAAATTCATGCTGGACCATTAAGAAATCTCCATTGGCGACAATCCTCCACTCCTCCCTCGACAGGATTCACCCTCTACCAGCACAACAGAGAGCCAGGACACAGTACAGTAGCCTCGGTCTCTCAGTAAACAGTGGTAAACACAGCAAGCGCTTGGCATGAAACAGAGGAATAGCGCACAAAACATTTAGACAGAGCTGCCACGGAAACGATATCATATCAGCTTTACAATAAAGTGCTGACGAAGCAAAAACAAAGAGGAGCTCATCTGTCGCTTCGTGACGAGACAGCAAATCAATAAATGAGCGTTCTGTCCATTTCAGCTGACTTCCTCAACAGCTGTAGGAAATGTTCTGACCTCAGGGGAAACAAAAATCTTGTGGGAAAGAAGCTTTCTTCTGTAAACAATAAGGTTTTAATGGAAGAGGAGCATGTCAACACTTTGAGAAGGAAGATGAGTAAAGGTACTTCACTGATGATGCCATACGGCACAGGGCCACTGTCAGATTATCAAAAAGGCCAGGACACATAATACCCCCCTCTGTTTTGGTAACAGCGAACTTCAGCTACATCCTCTGCCGCCACCAGAGCCCCCCTGCTGACAGCTCCTGATCCTGCTGGGCAGGTAAGAGGGCTCCTCGCAGATGCACGCAGACACACACACACACACACACGCTCACACTCTATAGCTAAGCATTAAAACTAGCAACTAGTAATGCGAAAGTGTAGAAAGGTGTGTATGTGTGTGCGCGCATGTGTGTGTGTGTGTGTGTGTAGGCATAGTATAACAATACACACATTTTCATTGCTGGCCCGGCGCTCTGTCTGTGTCAAGTGTTTGAGCTGGGATGGTCTGGGGAGAGTAAACAGCAGTCTGATGTGTTTATGGGATATGAGCACACACCAACAGCTGTTTACTGTAGCCAGAGCCAAGAGGCAGATAACAACAACAACAACAACAGCACGAGGAACACGATACCAGTGAAATGCTCTGAGCGATGGCAGTGTGTGTGTGTGTGTGTGTGTGGGGGGGGGGGGGGGTCAAGTCTTGGATCGGTAGGGGGACACTGGTAATTTGGCTCTAACCACCATATTGCAACCCACTTTATTACCCTTTAAACTTGAATCAAAGAGGGGGAGTAGTGGGGACACAGGGACGTGATGCAGATAAACTGCATAAAGTCAGCAAGAAGTATAGAACAGAAGCTGAAATGGATATAAAACCAAATGGTTTGGAGCTCAAAGGGAACCGGATCACTTCACTCTCACAGGTGTACCTGATACTTAGGAGGTAATTACAGTATTTTAAAACTCTGACCCCATTTTCCATGTGATTATTACTCTTGTAAGATGAACTAAGTAACAACTATCAAGCAATACCAATGATCACAATGGGTCATTTGTCTGTTGTAGCCACTGGAAGGCTCAGTTCGAGAGCGTTCAGTGTCCTCTACAGAGCAGGGTTCCAAAGACGGGGGTCAGCAAACAAAGATGGAGGTCATCAGGTGATTTCCAGGTGTGACATCACATCAAAAACTGGTGGTGGGACGAGCAAACGTTGTGCTTATGTGGCATCACAGCAAGGTTATGATAGCTTAGATCTTAGATCTGTTAGCTCCTGTTGTCTTTCATTTCCCCGTTTTGTTTGCAATTAAATGGAATTCATTTACTAAAATCACTGAACGAGCAGAGTTACAGAGTTACTCTGATCTACAGGGGACATGTATCTATGGAGGACAGGTTACTACGGAGGACAGGTTACTATAGAGGACACATATCTATGGAAGACAGGTTACTATAGAGGACACATATCTATTGAGGACATGTATCTATGGAGGACAGGTTACTACGGAGGACAGGTTACTATAGAGGACACATATCTATGGAAGACAGGTTACTATAGAGGACACATATCTATTGAGGACATGTATCTATGGAGGACAGGTTGCTATAGAGGACAGGTTACTAGAGAGGACAGGTTACTAGAGAGGACAGGTTACTATAGAGGACACATATCTATCGAGGACATGTATCTATGGAGGACAGGTTGCTATAGAGGACATGTATCTATGGAGGACAGGTTGCTATAGAGGACATGTATCTATGGAGGACAGGTTTCTATAGAGGACATGTATTTATGGAGAACATGTACCTTTTGGGGGCAGGTGTCTGTAGAGGACAGGTACCTATTGGGGGCAGGTGTCTATAGAGGACAGGTACCTATTGGGGCAGGTGTCTATAGAGGACAGGTACCTATTGGGGCAGGTGTCTATAGAAGACATGTACCAATCGGGGGCAGGTGTCTATAGAGGACAGGTACCTATTGGGGGCAGGTGTCTATAGAGGACAGGTACCTATTGGGGCAGGTGTCTATAGAAGACATGTACCTATTGGGGGCAGGTGTCTATAGAGGACAGGTACCTATTGGGGCAGGTGTCTATAGAAGACATGTACCTATCGGGGGCAGGTGTCTATAGAGGACATGTATCTATGGAGGACAGGTTACTATAGAGGACAGGTTACTAGAGAGGACACATATCTAAGGAAGACAGGTTACTATAGAGGACACATATCTATCGAGGACATGTATGTATGAAGGACAGGTTGCTATAGAGGACATGTATTTATGGAGGACATGTACCTATTGGGGACAGGTGTCTACAAAGGACATGTACCTATTGGGGGCAGGTGTCTATAGAGGACAGGTACCTATTGGGGACAGGTGTCTATAAGGCTAAGAAGTTTATAAGCGACAGCGATTGGCGTATGTATGAAATTAATATTTGATATGAGGACAAAGACACCTTCTTGGCAGCTGTAGTTTGTGTCTGATGAGCCGTCCCAGGCAGTTCCACATTTCTTTGTAAAGCTTCACTTTATTTCCGTTGTCTGGAGGACAAAAGGTTTGACCCTTAAACGGTAAACCACTGATTTCTTAAATCACTGATAGATGTTGGGGACACTTTGGGGACACACTACCCCTAACCCTTTCTGAAGGGAACTGTGTTTGTCCCGGTTACATCAGGACGGAAACATGCAGACTACGACTGCGAGCAGCTGCGCGTGAGGTCCTCGCCTATGGGACAAACACACTAATAGATGTTTAAAATACTTGGTCTTGCCCATTTGTCCTCTCAGAAGCAGCACCAAATGTGGTCTGTTTAGCTTCGCCATCATCGTGTTTGTGAGTCTTGGCCAAATGAGGGTTTGTATCAAAATTCTCCTCGCAAGATAATTAGGTCTTGGGTTACGCGTCCTCGTCTCGGTCCGTCTGTCCACACTGCCACTGGCTGACACTGAATTTGGAAGTCATAACTTATTGTATGAAAAGAGGGAGTCAGGATCTGAGGAGCAGTGGGCGGAGGAGCGAACCGCAGCATTCAGCGCTTCAAGCGTCATAATCCCACACCTTTTTACAGCAAATAACCAAAGTTACCAGAAAAATGAACAAAAACCCGAAGCGCTCAAACAACAGAAGCCATCTTACAGGTTTTTCTGCCGAAAGCCGCGTCTGCCAACACGGCAGGGGCGGGATTTACCATCCTCATACTTCTTGCTGGACCAAAGTACTGCTGCAGTTACGGTCATGGAAAGTGGAGACGACCGCAGATCAACCGAGAAAAGGTGATTGCCGTTCCCTGCCAGGATGAGGTTCTGCGTACCACGTGACCTTTGTCCATCAGCAGAATACCACGTGTCATCTAGACAACGATCCAGCCTGTGTCGCTAGGTTGTTCACACGCCACCTGACAGACATCCTGGACTGTCAGGTGCATCTCCAGAGCAGGAATGGGGACTCAATCGATGACCTCGTTCTCCCTCACAGTTCACCACACTCGGCGATGCGAATCTCAAATATGCGACCGCTGGTCAACCAAAGCAGGAGCCGGCCCGGTCATGTGTCTTTACCGTCAACTTCGAGTTAGCGGCAGCAACGCTTCTGTCAGCACCCCCACCGGCTCTCCAGTCCCCACACGCCACATCATGCAGCACTTTGCCAAATCTAAGGAGGATGTGTGGTTTAGAGGGTCTGACTCTCTGGAGAGGACGGCGGGCTGAGTGTGGCGCTCTGCCCTGTCTGGATCCAGGACAGAGAGGCTGGTAGGAGATAAGTCCACTTCAGCTGACTCAAGGGGACACTTCAGCGTGGCACAGCTCTCAGCCAGCGTCCGTCTGACGGAGACGGAATAAATGGACCAGGACTCTTCATTCGTGTCAGTCCAACGAAAACATGAGAAAAAATATTTTGTCAGCCCATACAGACATTATTGATAGGGCTGGTTACCACGGTGATAATGTGGCACAAAATCTGCATTTAGCAACTCCTGCTGACAGTCAGGAGGCCAGTTCTTCTCAACCAGGTGTGTGTGTGTGTGTGTGTGTGTGTGCGTGCAGTGACAGAGACAGATTGGGTGTCTGAGAGGGACAGATAGCCTTACAGCCAACCTCCCCTCACTCATTGAGTGAGATAAAGAGCAACACTCTCTCTCTCTCTCTCACACACACACACACACACACTCCTCCACTGGCATCCAGCCAATCATGTTGAGAAATAATTCAACCCTTAACATGGACAAATAGGTGTGGATAAGGCCTGCGTTAGGTCTGCTGAAAATTGCCAATTCATCACAAATTTCAAACAAACAGATTAGGAGAAGACTGTTGCGGTATTCAGACGGACTTATAGGATTTGTCCGTTTATACACTCTGCCACGCCGTGTGAGATTCGGGAGGGTGAGTGAGTACGAGAGTATGTGAGGGTGCCAAAACCATGACAGGCCATTCCTCCAGCAGCAGGTTTGAAACCAGCTCTTATCTCCCGCCTGCTCGCTCCTCTTCTTCACTCTCCTCCTGGAAGAAATCACCTCTGATCGCGTTTCCATCACAAGTTTGTTCGCCACAAGAAGGCTGAAAGACGCTCGGAAAACTGAACTCAGTTGTGGCAAGTTTGAGTGAACGTGTGTGTGTGTGTGTGTTAGTGTTTCCGGATGACCTCGGTGCCCCGAGTTTGCCTGTCTATCAGAGGGGGGCTATTAGACCATCCGAAAGTGGGAGCATCCCCTCTCGCTGTGGTGATAAGATCAAGGCATTCCGACGGCCAGAGCGGTCATTATGCTACCCTTAATGTCCCTCCATTAAAACACCCTGCTGCCATGGCAACGCAGCTGCAGCCGTTTAAGTCATTTCTTGGCTCTGCTCACTCTCTTGGCATTCACACACACACTCAAACACACGTGGAGGGACAGCTCTACAGCGTGGGCGTGATGCTAACTCATGGGAGGTTGTGGCCGAAAGGACAGCGAGATAATCACGAGTCACCGATGACAGATGGTACAGTACCGTGATTTGACAGGCTGAGTCACCGCTTGCTCTGATAGAACCCAGACAGACAGATGGGCAGCTGACAGGAACACACACACAAACAGACACCAAGACAGACGCAGCGCTAACACTGCCCCGCATAAACAAACACCTCTGGTTGTTGTGAGGATCTGGTGTCAAACAAACCTGAACCGCTATCCCTCACATCCTCATTTGGTCACACAGAAACTTTCTCTAGTCATCGGGAGACACCTCCTGCCCTCACACACACGCTAACGCTAATATTAGCAATTCTACACCAATCTTCAGAAATACTTCTCCCGCTCACTCGTTCCCAAATCCAGGATCTTCTGGGCTCAGATGTTCCCTCCTGAGATGAAGGTGTTCTCACCGTGCTGCTGCTCTCACAACTTCTGATCTCCAGTTCTGCGTATGATGAACAATAAACCATGAGTAGCTTCCACATCCTGGTCACACCCCCCCCCCCCCCCCCCCCCACCACCACCACCATCAAACCCGTTGTTAGTTTCTGAACAATGAAGCACCATAACAACATGAAACAAATTCTGAGTGGAGGAGAATTCAGTACAAATGTCAGGACAGGTTCCAGGTGCCCCGGCGCTGACCGCGTCCTTCCGTCTTCAAGATGTTCCTGCCTCTCCAGAGGTCAGAGGAAACTGAATGATTTCAAACAAACTTTTGTGTTCCGCTCCTAAATGCAGAAAAAGTTGGGAATCAGTAAATGTCAAGACAAGGACGGGCCTCGTGTCCTGATGGCTGATGGTGTCTGCAGAGGGACAAACGAGGCAAAAACTGACCAGGAGCGACCTCTGGTGGCCGAACTCGAGCTGCAACGGCACAAGAACCTGTGACTTCTCATGCACCGTGCAGCACGTGCGCAGTCGGGCTGCTCGTCACTGGGATCTGATACCTGTTGTACTACTCATAGTACTGCATCGTTTATTTCATAGAGGTATTTCAATGCAATCACTGGCTTCTACAGTTTCATAAAACATTCAAAAGAAAATGCAGCTTTACTTGTTGGTGTCATGTGACCCGGCGATTAAATCAGAGTCCATTCGAGATGACCTCTTTTTGCTTTAGGAACAGACGGAACCGGAAACTTTCGCTGTAGCAGGTTGCCGGTACTGACCGGAACATTTACCTACACGCTGGAAAGACGTCCCGAATCACCTGTCACTCCGTCACACCGCGACTCCAACAGCGGGAGATTGTTTACAACATTTTACATCACTCTTGTCAACAAAACGAACTTTTTTTCTGCTGCAGACAACTTCCTTCATGCAGACGCGGCGTCTCCGTGTACCTGGGGTCCCCGGGGTGACCGCGCCCCGGATCCCTCCGCTCGCTCGGTCACGGGTTCATGACCACAGACATCACCGCGTGACTCATCCGCAGTAGGCGTCCGTGTCGCTGCTACCTCTTCTCTCCGCCGTCGGTTTCGACACCTTTAAGTTTCGTTTCTGTGTCAAGAGGAGGATTTGGAGGCGTTCGTTTTCTCATCCGAGCAGCACCGTCTGAGTATCACAGCCCCGCGTCAACGCGGAGGGCCTGTCACCGCCCCTGCGGACTGTCAGGGTGTCCAAGTTCAGCGGCAGTTTGTTGTCTCGCTCCTGCGATGCCGTCAGGGGGCCGGGGGAAGACATCCTGGTGCGTTCCTCATCGCTCACAAGTTCTGCCGCCTGATGCTCCTGACACTTGCTGTCAATCATGACTCGCATGAGCTTGAAATCCCGTCGCCAGGTTGGACTGGACTTCTTTGCGTTTTTGAACGAAACCAATCGAGAATCCACGACAGAGAGACTTGAGCTTAGAACCATCTACAACGAGTTCCGAGGAAAGTGAGTTCGTGCTCCTTTAGCAGATCAGTGTGTATGATCGGAATGGATATTAAAGAGCGTGTGTGTGTGTGTGTGTGTGTGTGTGTGTGTGTGTGTGTGTGTATGTGTGTGTATGTGCGCGCATCCCAGGCATGCAGACACCAAGTATCCGAGCTTCGGTTCAGTCCTCTTTGCCCTGAAAGAGTACAACATAGTAACAAGAAAGAGGGACCAGATTCTCTTCAGCCTCTCGGTAAGACCTCCACCTCATCCTCCACCTCCTCTTCCTCTTCAGGTTGAAGAGGTTCAACTTTGTGCAACGCAAAATCAGTTTGAGATGTTTAACAGCTCTCTGTGGTTAAGAATGTTATTTTGACAACGTCACGCCCACTAATTCCCCCCTCATAACACTTCCTTATTCACACCTCATGACATTCAGAAGTTTAAAAATATTCCATTAAAAAATAAATAGATGAATGATAAATCGACTTTTCCACTTTTTTTTGTAGAGATCAAAAATGGCGCTGTGGCCACACTGGTGGAAAACACACCTCCTCTTGGTTATTTTCACGCTCACTCATTTTTTTTTGTCTCTCAACTGAAACTGAAACCCCTTTTGCATCGCGCTTCACCGATGCCGTATAAGTGTGACGTCAATAGCATCACTATCTCTGCTGGGGGAGTTCAGCAACTCCATGGCGGGCATTTCGAGACAAAACAGGCGTGATCAAACCCAGGGTGGCCTGTGCCAGCCGCCCGGGGCGTCACCCCTGAGGCGTCAGGGAGACGGTGCAGTGACTGTTTGCAGCTGAGCTCAAGGTTGAACCACCACAGGAAGCAGTGGGGGATGATGGTTAGCGTTCAAATGACAGGAAAGGTCGCAGGTTACAGTCTGGTATTGGATGATGTCACAGGTGAGTCACTTGAAGTGGTTGTCCGTCGTAATCCGTGTTACTTTGATCTGGACACACTCAGTAATGGAGTTATAAGACAAAAAACTACATTTTTTTTTTGTAAAAGTACGGTGTTGGTCCTGGAGGTCAGAGGGTAAGAGGTGCAGAAAGGGAGCTGACGGTTCATAGAAATGTTCCAACTAAGGTGGAAAAGTGCTTTATACCTGAAATTCTCGTCAGCTGAGTTTCTGTGGAGGACACCAGGATTTCCCTCACACCTGTGACGCTTCCTGCAGGTCAGAGCTTCCTACGTGGACCAGTGGTACAACCCCAGGAGCCGCCAGCAGCACCCGGGCCAGAATGGAGCCGCCCGTCCTCTACCAGGACAGTCATTACCCTCCGCAGATCCAGCAGAGACTGAAGCTCAAGTCAGGAGGAAACAGGCCAGTCGTCTGATGAAGAAACTCAGGAAAGACAGGTAGCAGAACCACAGATTCTTTTGGTGTCCACAGACGGACAGGGTGGAACTGATCCGGTCACTTTTCTATGTTGGGCTTCAAAATCGCTACAGGTTGCAACATTTTCTGTCACCCTCATTTTGGTAAAACAAATCTCTGGCTGTGGCTCTGGATGCCCGTCACAGTGACCTCGACCTTTCACTGCCAAATCTGGAGAAACCTTCACACACGCACACACACACACACACACACACACACACACCACTCTGCTCCCTGTACTACAGTTTATCATAACCACTGCTGTTCGTACAGGAATAAATTAATCGCTGACAGAAATGGTGTCACCATCACCTCCGACTATGAGATCCAAAACGGGAAGCTGCACTTGACCCTCAGCGACACTTGGCAGGTATTGATTTGACCAAGTGTCTCACCTGGATGATGAGAACGCAGGTATTTGGTACAAATGTGAAGCTCTATTTGACTCATTAGTTTTTGTTTCTTTTAACAGCGTGTAATAACTCTGAATGTGAAAAACTCTGGAACTAAAACGGTGCATTTCACCTACTACACGGCGCTGCACTGGCTCAAATACATCACCCTGCATGATGAGCGCAACGTGACGAGGACAAACCCTCTGGCACTCCTTCCAGGTCGTTAAGTTGATGGTTTATTTGGTGGAGAGAGAATTATTGCCACAATGGACCAGAGGAGTCAACTAAACATCTCACCTTACGTTTCAGGTGACAGTTATGAAATCCAGGTTCACTTCCAGTGCCATTTTGTGGGTTTTTATCCTGCTACGTTGGCCTTCGAATTTAAACCAGACCTGCAACCGTCCTCTGCTGCGTTCCACATCGTGCGCGACATCGAGGCTCTCTGCATCACCTCCTTGGGGCAGGAACTGGGACCCGTGGCCCCTTACAGATGTTGCCCCATTCGTGTGGACATCCCTAAAACTCAGTGCAAGATCGTGGATGGCCAGCGACCTGAAGGGTATCTGATGAGCTGTTTGGGGTTTGAAAGGTTTTTCACTGTCAAACTCAAACTTGTCCTCATTTTCTCTCTCCCAGGATGTCAGTGATGCAGCTGAAAAATGAAGTAGCACTCAAACAATATAAAATACCGGAGTACATTCCCCAGCTCATCCAGGCACTGAAGCGTTTGGCGGTGTCCCCTCAAGCATGCTTCTCTGACAACATGTAAGTTCACGTCGTGAACTCCTTTCCTGCAAAGAAGTCAGTGGTGTTATGGTGCTGAACGACACAGCTAATGTTGTATGATCCCTCTTGACTTCTGGTACAAAGCGCCGCGCTGGAGAATCCACTGAGCATGGCCAACTACTCCAAGAGGTTCCGGCTGCTGTTATACTTGGAGGGGCATCAGATGGAGGTGGACATCAGGAGGTACAACATCCCCAACAACGAGACACCCCAGGCCAGCATGAAGAGAGACCCGGCAAACAAGAAGCTCCTGATTCTGGAGGTTTGCACGAGTGACTCACCGTCCTCTCTCTCCTTCCAGCACTCTTAGAGATGATGATCGATTCAGAAAGTAGGGAAGATTTCAAAATAGCGCTGAAAATTCAACTTTCATTGTGTCAGCCACATGTCATGATTCTGGTAAACCTGCTCATCACAATCTTACTACTAATGAGCTCACGCGGTACGCCTGGTGGGCCTCGCCGACCATTTGGCTGGAGACGATTGTCAATAAAGCTTTGAAGTTTTAAAGTTTTACAAACTGACGAAGACGAAAATAAGAATATTTTACTGAAGGGGGTTGAGTTTTTGTTTAAGATGTTCAAACCGACGTTGCTCCCCTTCACGTTGTCTTCTTCTTCGGAGGAGGAGGAGGAGGAAGACGCATCAAGCAGACGTTGATGCTGTTGCTACAGCAACCAACCTGCCACCAATGATGTGGCGTGTCACCTGCAGTTTCACACGCCATCTTCCACTCGGTGTAATGACAAAAATGCAGTAAAGTCAGGGAAATTGGACTTTGTGAAGTAGAGCTGCAATCACACACACACGATAGGATTCCATCTCGGAGCATTGTTGTTGACGCATTGTTGTTGACGCATTGTTGTTGACGCATTGTTTTTGATGCATTGCTGTTGACGATGCATTGTTGTATGGATTCTATTGCACAGCCCCAGAGATGCTATGACCAGTCAGCTTAAATGTAGGTGGCTTTCACTACAGAGTTTTAATGCTTTCTGGTAGGTCAGACATCATGGCGTCCATTGTAACCACTGACGTACTAGATTAATGGAGCCTTTCCTCAGGTGCCTGGCGTGTCGGAGAACCGCCCGTCCGTGCTGCGAGGGGACAAGTTGCTGGTGTACCCCGAGGGAGAGGCAGGGGTGAAGTACTGTGGCTACGTCCACAGTGTGCAGCTGGACAACGTCAAACTGGGCCTGAGCTCTGAGTAAGACGATTCCACGACACGCTTGGACTCGTAACACCAGAGATTCTCACGTGTCTCCCTTCATGCGTTCTCAGGTTGCTGGATAAATTCATTGACGGCATGAAGTTTCATGTTGAGTTCATCGTCAACCATATTGCTCTGCGTGTGCAGCACCGAGCAGCAGAGATGGCAAGCACATGCAGACTGGGACACGTGTTGTTCCCCGCTGCACCTGCGTCCTCCCCCAGACCCGATCCGCCCAACCTCAGGTCAGACATGCTACTTTACGATACTTGTCGGTAGTATTAGAAGGTTTTTGGAGTAACCAGTAATACTGAATTACAACATTCTGTACAAATGTGACCTTCACAGTCTAAACACAGCTACGCACCTAGACAACGCTGGCGCCTGGTTGTCAGCTTTACTATCAGTAAATGTTCTGATTACAAATTTACGACTATGAAAGGCACCGCAGGTTCGCCTCGATTCAGGCCGAGGCCCTGGGCTCAGACCAGCTGTTGACCTTCCAGATGAATGTGGAAGCTGAGGTACCAGAGAGCTAAAACAGAGGATACCAGCTAAAAGTCCTCATCACCCTGCTTTAGAATAATCCATACTCTTGTATGAGATATAGGATGAGTGTAAGCCTTGGATAAGTTCCTCATATCAGATAAACAGCAGCTAGTGAACGTCAGCATACCTCATCGTGCGTGCTCTTCTACCTTGGTCTGGACAGGCTGTTCGACTCGCTGCTTCAGAGAAACCCACAGCAGTACGAAGCTATCAAGCACATCGTAGCTGGCTCATCCAAACCTGCTCCGTACCTGGTGTTCGGCCCACCTGGCACAGGTAGCGCCGCCTCTCTCTCTTCATCCTCATCAGTTTTTTGACAGCCAAGCACAAGTTGAGGAAAGCAGTACGCTGAATCTAACGCTTCTTTTCAGGCAAAACTGTCACTTTGGTGGAGGCCATCAAGCAGATAGAGAAGACCCAGATTTCCTGCCACATCCTGGCCTGCGCTCCCTCCAACAGCGCCGCTGATCTGCTCTGCAGGAAGACGTTAGACCATGTGGACGAACATAAAGTGTTCCGCATGTACGCCAGCAGCCGGGACCCACAGTGCGTCCCTGATGAGCTAAAGGTCGGTGCTCTTGTATATGCAGTGGTTGCCGCTAGTTTGATCTTGTCTCTGATCTTGGACAGGGCTTCCCAAACTTTTACCCTTGGAGGGCCAAAGCTGAAACTTAATGATGAGCCACTAATTTTTGGGATACAAAACTGTATTTAGATCCCAAGTTCCCTTCAAGAAATATCACTTTGCTTTGACGTGGTTGAAAAACTATTGGACGTGTCATCTTTCACTGATATTAAAGTCTTTTTGAGAGAACAGCAGTAAAACTCTGAGTCACAATCAGGAGGACACAAATCCTGAAATGTCAGAATTTTTTCAGTCAGTCTGATGACCTGCAGGAGGTGTCACTCTGCTGCCTGATCAGTTCAATAATCAGGGTGCCTACAGGGTTTCTGTATCATCAGGCCTGTTATCAAATCGGACAGATTTGGCCCACGGGCCACATTTTGGGCAGCCCTGATCAAAAAGTATCTCTTTCCATCCTTTTTGATCACATCAGCCCCCCCTAGTGGACTCTAGGACGCGGTGCCTGTAGATGGCACACGGCACTTCACTTGCTTCATAACACTGTTGAGGTCTCAGGTATTTTCCCTCACCTCCTTCCACCTTGTGCTCATGGACGTTGTGGTGCTTTCACAGGCGTGCTCTAACCTGGTAGGTGACTGTTATGTTTTTCCTGCTAAAGAGAAGCTGATGGAGTATAAGATCGTGGTTACCACCCTGATAACCGCTGGAAGGTAGTGAATGACTCACATCGCTCACTTCTGTGACACTAAAAAAGCAACATTTCACCTTTTGCATGCAGACGCCGTATGTGCATCCTGCTTCTAGTCGACAGTCATGTCTGCCACCCGCCGCTGTGTGTGTGTTCACTCTGATTTCTGCAGGCTGGTCACAGGAAACATCCCCGAGGGACATTTCACGCACGTGTTTGTGGATGAGGCAGGACAAGCTGTGGAGACCGAGTGCATCGTTCCTCTGGCAGGTAGAGAGAGCAAACAGCTCCCAACTTGCTTTTCGTTTCACATCCCTGCTCATAGAGCCAGTAAACATAGTTTTTCTTTAAGTAACACATAACTTGATGTCTTTAGATTTAAGGCTCTTGACTAATAGTTTTTAATCTTTAATTTCATCCGTCAACTTACCTTTGTGTCGTAAGCACCGATATACGTGGAGAAATTCTTGATCTTGTGAAAGTGAAGCTCTTTGACGCTGTGTTGTTGATTCCATGGAACGAAGGGCTGCTGCAGGCCCAGACCGGCCAGCTTGTTCTGGCTGGAGACCCCAAACAGCTCGGACCCATTCTCAGATCTCCTTTTGCGCTGAAATACCACCTGGGTAAGAACTGGACTGTGGTTCGGAGGAATGGCAGACATGCTTACATCCTCACCGACTCCTGCGTGTTGTATATGATGTCATGTGACTTGTCTCTCTGCTTACTGCAGGAGTGTCCTTCCTGGAGCGGATGATGACGGAGTTCCCTCTGTACCAGAAAAAAGAGGGCGAGTTCAACAACCACTACGTCACCAAATTGCTGCGGAACTACAGGTGTGGATGAGATGTAGCTTCTTAAAATTAATGATTCACATTAATCATAAATCACCTCATTTATTTAAATAATGGTTTGATTTCTGCCCATTTCCGTCAGGTCCCATCCCGACATCCTGAGGATTCCCAACGAGCTCTTCTATGACGGAGAACTGGAATATTGGGCTGATGAAATATTAAGGAACTCTTTCTGCTCATGGCAGTACCTCCCGAGAACGGTGAGGTCCTCTTTCAGCAAACACACGCGCGCCCCCCCCCCCCCCCCCCCCACACACACACACACACACACAGAAATCATCATGTAAAAATCAAAAAGTGACAGAGCTGCATCTCAGGACTTGATCAGATCTGTAAAACTCACTGTCACCGATAAAGGATTTGCATTAAAAAACAGAAGGTTTTTTTATCATAAATGCAGTGACTTTTTTTCTCATGAAAATTCCATTCTCCCACAGCAGATTATTTTACATAATACAAGCAACATCCCGATTCTTCAGGGTTTTTCCCTCGTTATCAGTAAACTATCCATCGCCTCTTGAACGTCTTGACACAGTAAATCCTCATATGAACTGGACAAGCATCCACTGCACCAGCTTGCAGAGACAGTAATTCAGCTTTTAATTCTACTTCCTTCACCTCTACGGCAGCAACATGATGAAAACCTTCTCCTCTTCCTGCTGCATTGTTTAGTTGTAACCACATGTGATCCGTTGTGTGCTGAATGTGCTGTGCAAGTGTGTTCTTCCTCTACAAATCTCCGTCTCAGGGCTTCCCGCTGATCTTCCACGGGGTGACGGGCCTCGACCAGCAGGAGGCCAGCAGCCCTTCCTACTTTAACGTAGCGGAGGTGGAGGTGCTGATGGACTACGTGAGGAAGCTGCTGGAGCCACATGGCAAAAAGGGCCACGGCATCATCTCACCCCAAGACATTGGCATCATCGCCCCCTACAGGAAGCAAGTATGACCAGCCTCTGTCTGTCTTGCTGTGTAGAATGGGCCCACTTACTGTGTGCTTAAGTTGATTATTGTGGTCCGTGTTTTCAGAGGAAAACAAGTGGATCAAAAAGGTTTTGCGCCCAGGTCATCACTACGTTGCAGTCGTTGTGGTGTTGCGTCAGTGTGCGTCTGATCACCTGCCACCTGCCACGTCACTTCCTCACTCACTGGCTTCATGACGGCTCTTTCCGGTTGCTCTTCAGCACTGTTATGGTCTTGCCACCGAATTCTGAGGATTCTTCTCAGGCATCTGTTCTGAACACGTCTACCACCATGTTGTCGCCCTTGTTCACCTTCCGTGTTTCACATCCATTGAGTCGGAGACAAGTAGAAACTAGTGTTTGCTACAGTCTCAACTCTGGTCCTCTTGAGATGCTCTTTGAGTTCCAGATCTTTCTAAGTGTAACAAATGCTCCTCTTGCCTTGGAGTCTGTTCTTCAAGTCCTCCGTACATCTCCGTCCTTGCGTGATGTGGCTCTGAGGCAGGTGAACTGGTCTACATCTTCGATTTGTTGGTTGTTGATCTTGATCTTTTCCTGGTTTCCTGTATTAATCCTCATGGTTTTTGTCTGTCCTGGATTGATATTGGGTCCCACTCGTCTGGCTTCTTCTTCTAATCTGGTTGTTTTTTTTCCTGGATTTCCCTTTTTGTAGATGAGAGTAGTGCTGCATCGTTCGTGAAATCCAGGTCATCGAGTTTAGATTTGAACTTCCTTCTGGTTCCGTTCTTCTCATTATCCAATCCATCAAGCAACTGATGGATCTCCTTTGCTGAAAACACGGTGTCTGCTTGAATAAACTGGGCAGCGATGTTATCAGTTCCTGGTGCTGTTCCATTCTCGAGTCCTTTTATTACTTCCTTCACTTCATGTCGCGTTGGTTCGTGTATGGCAATCTCTCCAGTGATGTCACTGAATTCACATCCTTCATCAGTGGTTGGGTTTTGTGGTGGTTCTCCTTCTCTGCTCGTGCTGCATCCTTCCCGCTGATGAGATCACGTTCCTCTCTAGCACTGCTGTGCTCTGTCTCGGTCTCTCGTTGCACAGTTGTCTTCATAAGTCCATCCGGCGTCTTCATTTGTCGTTTTCTTGCAGCTTCTTCTGCCTCACTTGCAATGTTCTCCATCCATTTCTTTGTATCTTTTTCATACCTCTCTTCGTTTCTCCATCCTTCTCTTTAGATCTGGCTTTTAGCTGATTCTTTCTGAGTGTGTACTGATGATCTTCTTGTTTAGTTCTTCCCGCTGCTCCACAAGGCTCCATGAGTCTTCGCTGATCCGTGGCTTCTTTTTGTCCGTGACCTACCCAGGATTTCTTCTGCGACTTCTCCATAGGCTTTCTCCTTTACCTGAGAGTCGCGCTCCACCTCTTCCTCATCTTCGATTTCTTGCCTTTCTTCTTCTAGCACCTGGAACCTGTTTCTCAGGCTGATGTTCCAGGTGTCTTCATCTTTTAGCTTTGTTATATTATACTTGATTCTAGTGTTTTTATTTTTCCTCTGCTGCGGCTTCAGTCTTCTCTGGACTGTTGTGCATATAAGGTAGTGGTCGCGTCCTGTGACTTTCACTGAATTGTTTGTTAATTAGCACGTGGTCTATCTGGCTCCTGGTCTTCCTGTCCGGAGATACCCACGTGGCCTTGTGTATATTCTTATGTGGGAAGAGTGTTCCTGTTCTGAGCAACTCGTTCATGTCAGACAATTCACACCGCCGTTCTCCATTCTCGGTACGTTTTCCGAGCCTGTGTTCGCCCATTATTCTTTTCGTAGCCTTTGTTTTTGCCTCCCACTTCAGCATTCATATCTCCAGTGATGATCAGCATGTCGTGTGTGTTCCTGCTGTCTTCTGTCTTCTGTAGAACTCCTCTTTTACTTGGTCTTTTGCATCTTCTGTGGGAGCATAGACGTGCACAGCTGTCAGCTTGATGTGTTGCGAGTGGTATCCAGCTTGAATGATCCTTTGGCTGACTGGTGTCCAATCTATCAACGCTCTTGCTGCTCTTTTTGACATCAGTATGCCAACTCCGTCTCTGTGGTTGTCGTCATCTCCTCCAGAGTAAATGATGGTTTCTCCTTCTGCAAGGTCCACTTTTCCTTGTCCTGTCCAGTGTGTTTCACGTAAGCCCATGATGTCGATACCTCTGGTTGTCATTTCTCTTGCCTCCATAGCAGTGTTTCCACTTCTGTACAGTGTTAGTACTTTCCAATCTCCAATTTCTGTTTCTTCTTTCGGATGCAGTAGTGGCCTAAGTGGCCCAAGGGCGTCCTCTCAGCTTTGGCCCTTGGGTGTCATGCTGTCTCTCCTGAGAGGGGCTGGCTCTAGCATCTCAAAGGTGGGGTGAACTTGCTCCGCTTCTGGTTTCTGCAGTACTAAATTTTTACGGGAGTGGGGCATCATCCCTCAGCCCAACCCCCAACCTGGAGGTCCAGTCAGATCACTCTTTGTCTGGCCTCTACCCTTCGACCTGTTCGGCATGAGTGACCCTGCTGGGAGTGCAAGGCTCCCACCAACATAGCTGTGGGGGTCATGGAAGTTCGTAATCTGTTCGGGGCAGTTGATAATTGTGGTCCTTGTTTACAAGTAGAAGTGGATCAAAAAAGTTTTGTGGGTGTTTTATAGGTGCAGAAAATCCGAAAGGCCTTGCAGAAAGTTGGGAAAGACTTCAAATTCAAGAACATGAGCACCCTCAAGGTAAGGGTCCTTCGTGATGTGGTGGCGACAGTAGAAGCGGGTCAGCGGGTCAAACCCTAACCCTGTGTGACTGAAGGTTGGTTGGCTTGTTGTCAGGTGGGTTCGGTGGAGGAATTCCAAGGTCAGGAGCGGCGGGTGATACTGGTGTCTACCGTTCGGAGCAGCCAACATTACGCAGACATAGACAAAGAGTTCAACCTCGGCTTTGTCAAGAATGAGAAGGTAAACTTACCAGGCCCATGCACACACGCGGCGTTCATCTACAGTGCTCGTAATATTCTTTGTTTTCTTGGCCAGAGGTTCAATGTGGCGGTGACTCGGGCTAAAGCCCTGCTGATTGTTGTTGGAAACCCCATAGTGCTGAGGGTGGATCCCGTCTGGAACAGGTGTGTGTCACAGGTGTGTGTTCTGACAGACTCCTGTCCCCTCATCAAATTCACACTTCTGCTGGTGTGCAGGTTTATCGAGCACTGCAAAGATCACGGAGGCTACACCGGATACATGGAGTCAGAGGAAGACAATGATGTGGTACTGAGGCTTTGTGCTCTCTCCATCCGGATGGAGCTTACAGGTGACCCCCCCCCCCCCCCCCAAAAAAAACAGCTGTGTAAGAAGTTTGTCCTCTGCTTGTTCTGATCTCATGAATCTTCCCTCCCCAGAGGAGACGGAGGAGAGTGCTGTTCAGCAGCTCCAGGACCCTGAGTGGAGGGGTGACATGTGAGGACCAGCAGGACTCTGGTCCAGAGCACCTCAGGGGACCAGCAAGACTCTGGTCCTGAGCACCTGAGGGGACCAGCAAGACTCAGGTCCTGAGCACCTGAGGGGACCAGCAAGACTCTGGTCCTGAGCACCTGAGGGGACCAGCAAGACTCCGGTCCTGAGCACCTGAGGGGACCAGCAAGACTCCGGCCCTGAGCACCTGAGGGGACCACGATGCTTTTAGTTTGATAGTAGAATCACTGGCTCATAATGAACCTTCAAGTGTATTCAAATAGTCACTGGAATTCTAAAATTAATTTCGCAGGCTTCCTCAGTTTCTTTCGTCTGCTCAGAAACAAGCATTAAAACCAAAAAGCGAATGGTGTGACTTCTGGTGTTAAGTTTAAATACAAGCCTTTTTTTTTTTTTAATTCAAACTGGATGAACAAAATTTTAAACTTTTTAATGTTTCTGAAGAAAAGCGTACTGGCATTATGATCTCCACGTTTCTTACTGAGACATGCAGCGGTCTAATTTGAGTTCTTTGATCAGTGCGCTTTAGTTTGAGTGTTGGAGATAAAAACCTGAACCTGATACTTTGATTTTCTGAACCGCTGTAAATAGATTAAAGATCTGTTTTTGAGATTCTATTACACAATGCAAACTCTGGCACATTTTCAAAATAAAATGTTTATGCTTATTTACAATTTCTACTGTTTACATCTTGAAATGGATTTTACAAGAAATGTCACATCTCATTAATGTATAATCTAAACCAAAAGGAATTTTTAAAAACTTTATTTAGGATTATTATTCTAAGATCCAATTAACACATTAAAACATGCCAGTAGTATCAATAAGCTGCAGCCTCGCCCACACAGAGGTGAGAGTCAACTGATCTACAGAGAAAAATCTACAATAAAGACAAAACTAGTTAGAATACTTGGTACTTCAAAAAATCTTTATTAACACGTTTGTCTCGTGTCCTCTACACATCTCACACCTGTTTGCCAAACCTCTTCTCCTGAACTGAAGTTATTAGACATTACAGACGAGGCACAGTCCAGGAATTAGCCAGGGCCCACCATGTTCAGCATGTGCTGGATAAGGGACTCCAGCAGTTGTAGCTTATGATGGCGGGAAGGTTAATGTGGCGACCACCTACTACACTCACGCAGTGTGTTTAGAGCTCTTTCACGACAGCAACGACACACGATTGAGCTCAACTACTTACACTGTGTTGCAGCTCCAAATCAATTCAAACTGCCAGTGAGGGGGAGAAGTGGTCTGATGATGTCAGCGTGATGAAAACGTGTCTGGGGAAAACTGACATTGTTTAAATAATGATTTGGTCTTCATCCACCACAATAATCTGACTCGTGTAATTAGTTTTGAAGCCTCAGATATCTTTATTTTTCCCATCAGGTCCAAAAAATTTCGCTGTTCTACACCAACAGAGCCCCCAATGCCAAGAGCTGAACTGAGGAGGTGGTACGAGGGTCAGGCCAGCATCTGAGCTGCCAATCAAGTTGTCAGTTTTAGAGAAGAGTTCATCAGTGGGCGGGTAATCTGTTTTGTGTGTGTACATGTTACATTTAGCCCTGCAGATCATGACGTACACTCGTCCTCGGTTGATCAGTGACCGCATACTGGAACTAAATGAACAGTGGAGAACTGAGACAGGTGGTGAGGCTCGTTTGGAGGAAGATTTTGGCGAGCAGAGGCGAGCCTGTGAGGGCCAGTGTGTGAGTGCGACTGGGAGTGTTGTGTCCATGACAATAGACCCACTGTGTCCAGTGCCAGTTCCAGCTATCGCCATGGAAGAGACAGAGCAAAGTGCAGTCCAGAGCCTCTCTTACAAAGAGCTGCTGCTGCTTCAGTTAGTGAAGGTTTCAGTGGATGGATGCCGTGTTAACAGGCTCTACATTTCATGTGTCAGGAGAGAAAGCTGAAGAAAACAGAGCTCTGCTGACTCATCAGCGAGGACTTTCAGGGTGTAAAATTAATCGTGTAGGACAAACAGATGTAGGAATGTGACTGAAGCTGATGTGACACATGCAGCTCGAAGAAAAGCGGGAGCTCAGTTCTAGTTAATCTAAAACTGTGTGCAACTTGTGGCTGCGAGAGCAGGAGGATGGGAATGTGAGCTGCAGCACCTCTGTCCTCCGTCTCTGTCAACGGTCACACGGGAGGCAGACGCAGGATATATTTGTAAAGTATATGCACATATAAATACAAACATACATTCATACATTTAGGAGGAAGGTGCTGGTCCTTCAAACCAACAGGCTAGTGGTGCCTGTGGAGGGGAACTAAACTGGTGGGACAGTGAGAGGAGCAGAGGAAAACAGAGCAGAGGCTGATTTGTTTTGCTCAGTCTTTCATATTTGCCTGTGACATTTCTGCATCTGTGAAGAAAGCGTAGTCCATGGAAGCCATTGATTTAAGGTTTCTCTAAATTTGCTCCAGAGCCCTTCCTCAGGTGTTAACTGGCTGTTTGTCAAACAAGCCCCGCCCATTCACAGTAGCTGGCAGCCACCCCTCTTCTTACGCTTGCGGACCTGCAGTGCTGCTCTGGTGGCCATTTCGAACACTTCCCGCACACCATCCTTGGTCTTTGCCGAGCACTCCAAGTAGCCAAAGGCACTGATGCGGTTGGCCATGTCTCTGCCTTCATCAGACTTCACCGGCTCCTGGAGGGGTTACAAGGATGCGACGGCCGTTAGCATATTCAGCAGCAACATTTAGGGACGATGTGTCGGCAGAAACACACACCTGCTTCATCTTTGCCAGCTCCCTGCGTGTGTGCTCGTCATTCCTGAGGTCCTTCTTGTTACCCACCAGAATGATTGGGACATTGGGACAAAAGTGTTTCACTTCAGGTGTCCATTTCTCAGGAATGTTCTCTACAAGAATGAAAACAATCCCTTTGTAAAAACAGACCAAGTCACTGCACAGCAAATTCCAGACTTTCCCTACAAGGAACGCTGGGAGAGCTCACAGACATAAACATGGAGAGGTCACCGACCCAGAGAGCAGGCATACCATCTGGGAGGAGTTCTAACCCAGCTACAATTTAACAGTTTGGTAGCGTGGAGCCAAACAGACCTGTAGGCCATCTGTATTGTGTCAGATGCTGCGAAGCACCAGAAAAGCATTTTGTGATCCTGACTCCTGCATGAAAACAGCAGCACTCTTCTTTAAGTGTTGTTGGTTCATCTCACCCTTCTTAACTAAGCCAAACCTCCAAAATAAAATAAAGAGTCAATGGGTGTGATTAGGAAGTTGAATTCTGAGGACCTGACTGACACATCAGCCGTCATCAGCCTCGCACAGATGTACTGTACCAACGCACGTTTTCCAATGGACGCAATATCAAAAACTTTTTTTAGCACATAAAATGCAGAAAATAATGCCAATGGTGATTTTAAAATGTGTTCCATGGAGTGTTCAGGAGAGGGCGCTCCAGCGCCTCCGCCTAGTCTATTTTGGTCTGTATTTAAATGGCGATAGGCAACAGTGTTAAATATTTTTTAATAAGGTAAGTTATTTGTTCAAGAAATTAGCCTGCTACCTTTACATAATTAAATCAGTACAAAACTGGTGCAAAGTGAACATAGAAGGGGTCTGTTCAGTCCAGCACAAAAACTCTATCAGTAAAATGGTATTTTTTCTGCTCTAAAATTGCTATCAGGCTCAAAAATCTCGAATCGGTCGGGCCATGGTCATTCCAGTCTACCATCCACTCGCACCCATGGTGGTGCTGAGAAGATCCTCCACCTGCGTACCACCTGTGTCTGTATGCAGCATAATTATTTAATCTGGCTCGTGACTAGGATAGCCTCGATGCTTTCTGTTTGTTTGGGTTTCATCTCTTGAAAACAGTCTCGCTAAGCGTGTGAGAAGAGTTTGCAGCCATACCTAAACTGTCGGGGCTATCTATGGAGAAGCACATGAGAATAACGTCTGTGTCTGGGTAGGAGAGAGGCCTCAATCTGTCATAGTCCTCCTGACCTGCTGTATCCCACAGTGCTAGTTCCACCTGTGAGAGGGGGGGAACAACAGAATGAGGACAACATGTGAGTGGTGAGAGAAAGCCAGCGAAACATTCCCAACCGCAAGACAGAGACCTAAAAGGACGAAGTGATTAAGGTAAGACAAATGGGGAAAAAAGAGATGAAAATGCTTCATTCCTCTCCAACCGGCTTTATAAAGGAACTCCCCAGAGGCAGCGCTGGCACCCACAGTCTCCTCTTAGGTTATTAATCAAACCATTAGCCAGCCCATAGCCTGAGATGCTCAGTGAGAGACAAGGACCAACCCAGCTGCAGCATAAAGGAATTGTTCACACGCCTAGTAGCAGATGAGCATCATTCCATACATGCATGTGACCTTTTGTTTGAAAAAGTCAGTGCAGTACTGTACAGTTAAGTCCACTTTGAATTATCCACCCACAGTCCCAGTGCGCTGGTGCCAGATTTTTGCAGAGCAGGAAACGGGAACAGGAAAGAGGACATTAGTCATAATGTATGGAGCCGGGGGGGTTTCCAACCCTGCACAGGAAAGTTGCACTGATCCATTTCCCGTTGTTGTTGGCTTGAGGTCAGCTGCTTAACGACAATGAAAATCCCAAAGATTTGCTTACAACACACACTTGTTCCCATCAGTCTTGACGGCACGTGGTAGTGCAGCTCTGGGGCCAACAGGGTCAGATGTATAACACTACAGCAGCAGTTCTGATCTCCAATGAACCACAAGAAAACACACAAACAAACCCAACACGCAACGTACCTGTTTGCCATCAACTTCGATGTCGGCGATGTAGTTTTCAAACACAGTGGGGACGTACACTTCTGGGAACTGGTCCTTACTGAAGACGATTAACAGACAGGTTTTCCCACACGCTCCATCACCCACGATCACCAACTTCTTCCTGATGGCTGCCATCTATAAACATAGGAGACTTTGATGAGTGGATCTGATTCAGTCCGTAAACTCCTGGTGAAGCGTAAAGCAGCGGAGCGACTCGAAAGCCCAGAAATAGTAAGACTGAGAGGAAAAAGATGATCGAAGTGTAGTGGAGCCGCACCCTTTTCCCTTTCCTGGGTTGTGTCCTGTGTGTGAGGTGAAAAACAGTTGGGCTGCAGGGTTCAGCACTGCTCTGGAGGAGAAGTGAGAGCGACTGGAACAGAGGGAGACACTTGGAGTCTTAGGGAATGCTTGAGTTCTGCTCAGCGACATGGTACATTCAGACTATTCCAGGCTACTTGTACATCTCTGAGGAAAATGATTTCTAGCTCCACCTTGGTGAGATTGACATTCCTACAGAGCTGCTTTCCCATCGTGGTACCAGTCTGACCCGACCCAACTAGACAAGCCTTTCTGTTTTCAATATGAGTCCAATATTCTTTAAACTTTGTATGTAGAATTTATGTGCTGACAAAAGTAAAAGGGATCTTCAGAATAATAACAAAAAATGTGAACATTATCAAGGAACAACTTTGTGTGTTACAGTCACAAGAGATAGTGTTCAGTATCTTGAAGTCCTACAAACTTGGAACTTGTTTCCCACGCCCTACTGGCCCCTGGGTGGGCCTTGAGGGTGGGGCCTGCAGGTCACGTTCATCATTGCAGCTTCATTCAACACACAACATTTTTAGGGTGTAACTTTTTATTTTGGACCGTGGAGAGCAGATTTAGGATCGGACCATGATGTCAGATTGTGCCGATGCCACCAAACTTTTACAGCTCTACCATGTGGATGAGACTCTTTCTTTCACTGGGAAGGTGGTGTCCCAGTGAAAGAAACTCACTCACACACACAAAGATGAACAGCCATCTTCAACTAGCTGACAGAAACTGAGAGAAGGAAGTAGGTGATGACACAACAAACTGGCAGCGGGCCAAAAGTATCACATCCCACAAGTCTCAGACTACCAGGACTGAACTTCTGCTCTGGACCAGACTGACCTGTCAAGATGAGCTGAAATTGAAGGTGACAGTTTGGCCTGTCATCAGAACAGCTCTGCAGACATCTCAAATGCCATCCCTTGTAGCTGTAGGTGGGTAAACACAACTTTGCTCACACCAAAGCGCTAAACGGTTGATTTGGTGGCAGAGGTGGTCACATCACACCTCTGTTAGCTGAATGCTATTATAAATTTGACCGCTGGGGAGGCACAATCCTGGTATCGTAGGGTTCTCTGTCTGTGTGTGTGTGTGTGTGTGTGTGTGTGTGTGTGTGGGCGCATCATAAAGGTGGGGTTTGATTGAGAATGTGAATTCTCCTATGTTAGAGATGGCCCCGCTGCATGGCTGTGTTTTTGAATGTGTTTTAGTTTTGTTGTCCTTGATGGATTGAGTTTTCGTCCGGGCTGTGCTGCTTTAATCTCTTTCTGCTTGTTGTGGACTCTGTTCCTCACAGTAGCAACAGCTTCCATTTTCACCACAAGAATAAAAAGAACAATTGTTCAGTCTACTTTTCTCTTCTGCAGATTAAAGCAGGCCAGTGTGTTGTCAGCTTGTCTCTGGAGAGATCCACCTGTTTTCTTTGATAGCAGGTTACTGCCACCACATACATTTACTGACACAGCCAGAGGGCGAGTACACGCAGACACAACTACCACGGCAAGCTTCAGAAAATGAGTTCAGTGTTGCAGCTCCTGTGCTGTGATAAAATAATGCAGCTTATTGATGATGCCTCCTGTGCCAGTGGCAGCACATAAAGATCGCTTACTTGTGCAATATTGTGGTGGCACACCAGTATTGCACGAGGACATAACAGGGACTCCCAGGATGCCTTTCCAAAAACAACACTGTCTTTCTGGAATCCTTAAAGTGTTTACTTTCACCAAGACCATGATCTATTTATGGGATGGCGTTTATCGGTGTCATCGTCTGCCTACCTTGTGTCTCAAGCTGTCAGTTACGTTTCTATCATTTCTCTGAATTACATTTGAAAATTAAAAGGATTGTGCAAAAAGCAGCACTGCTGATCGCCCTCCAATCCTGGTGTGGGCCAGGACCGCTGTGCTCCATCAGCATGCGACGGGAATGACTTTCACGGACTGAAAATAAAAATAAAATGTAGGTCAAGATAATTAAGGGCCAAAAACAAGAAGAAGAAGCTGTCATAATGATGGCAGTGAACCTGAGCACGAAGAGAGTGATTTATGCTTAAATCACACAATTCGGACTTTCTTCACCACTTTCTGGTCGGTCGTACACAAGGATGAGAATCCCCTGCATTGGCGTGTCGATTCTGCATCGCTCGAGTGTGTCCTCAGTTCTCACCATCATCCACAGCTGGAGACACCTAGAGGTTTTATCTGAACTGCTGCAATCTGATATCAGTTTGCTTTGTAATGTTTCGACATGTAGATTAGAAATGTGTGTGTATATCAAAGTACCTATTCAAGCAGCAGTGATACTGCTCTCATACTATAGTCACATCATGTACATTTTTGTGAGGATTCACAGAGAGCAGACACACAGAACATGGTAGGAGATGCACACGTTATAAGAATAATGAATATCAGATCAAATGCCAACAAGGGCATTTTGTATTAAATGGTAATAACTGCCCAACTTTAACCTCATATACAGCAAATTAAATGTCCCTAACAATATCATGTTGCTTTCAAGAAGATGGTCCTGATGCTGCAGCCAGTCATTGATCTGTGTTTAACATTCTCCTTTGTGTTACATTTGACAATTCATCATTAAATGTGCCCTGGATTTTATCTTGCAGTAAGTGGGTCTCCATCAATGTTGGGGAAAATAACGTTACATGAAAAACAGTTCAAACACACTGATAAAAAAGTAAATGATATGAAGAAAAAGTTGCAGACACCAGGCATGAAAAGAATGTCTTTGATGCTGGAAAATTCTAACATCTCCTTGCCCCTGAAAAATGAGGTTCACATTCACTGCCACCCAACACAAACTAATTATTTTGTGTCCAGAACCCACCAGCTACTTCTAAGCTTTACCAGCATTTCCCACCGACCGGCCGGGAAACACCTCGACAGAGCCGTCAACCAGGCAGTCATAGGACAAAAAGAGCTGCCTAAAACTCGGTGTTACAGAGTCGAACGTGCTAGAAATACATTATTATGTGCAAACACACACACTGAACTAAAAGAGGCTGGTTGTAAAACTAGCCAGAGGATTATATGTTGTTCACATGTGTCTGAGGATAATTATCCTGTATTGCATAACATGTGTCCCTGCACGGTGTGTTCAGGGACAAAGTTTCCTGGCACATGCAGCGCAGACACGTCTTTCGCACTTTTGAGTCTCTCCTGGAGCAGTCAAACATTAGCCAGACTTGTTACTCACGTCAGAGGAGGTAGGGGGTAAAAATAATCACACAGCACCCCCCCCAGCCCCGGGGGACTCCAGGTGGAGCAGAAGGATGGAAGCTTGAAACCACATAGCACTGCAAACTTTAGGTATTTACACAAACTCTTTGCTTGGTTGCAGTTTTAATTAAAAGTACAGAAGGTATGATCTGGTATGAGCTGGAACAAGCTGGTACGAGTGTTCTATCGATACTGGGAGTGGTGGACAGTTTCAAATGTTCCGAAACAATACTCCCCCCCCCCCCAACAAAAAAAGAGAGAAAAAGAGAAATCTTCTTTCATGTCTTCCCACTTTTGCACTGACACTGGATGTATGCGTGGGAGGGGTGATATCAGATGTTAGAAATTAATGGAAGTACACATTTAAATAATGCTTCTTCTAACAAAGGTATGTCAAATCCCGCCTGCCTGCAAAGAGGAAACGAAATGTCCTGCCACTGGCCGACAAAAACAACTCACAAGTGAGCCAGTGGTGCGTCTGAGCCTTGGAGGGTCTGGGTACGAAGATGGGAGAGCAAACCTGGACTATAGACATTGCCAGAAATAACTGAATAGAGGGGAAAGAGTAAATACTGACATGCAAAGGGTAAAGTAAAAAAAACCTTCTGCCGCTGACCAGATGCACATCTGACACGAATGAATAAACGTATTTACCTTTTCCCGAGAAAAAGGACGCAAACCTGCTGGAATATCGTCTTAAATGTACTGTACCAACTAATGGCAGTCTACATGCAAAAACACACTGACTGTGTATAAGCACTGCCAGGCTTGAATGGTCAAAGAAACAAAATGCGTTCCACATGATGATTAATAATGGGTCACTGAATGCTCACACACAACGCTGTCTGACTGTGAAACTGTGGGAGGACATAAGTTATGAGGAATGTCTCACCCACTACAACACCCAACAACATCCCTGTCCCAGCAGTGTGTCACTCTTTCTCCTGGCTTACATGTCGAGGACAAGTTGTACACTGAAGTGCCAATTGTCCAACACTGAAACATGAGTGAAGATTTTTTCACAACTCTGCTTGTGTGTGTTCGTTTGTTCTCAGTACTGTTGTAGTGATATTTGTTCTTTTGATTTGTCATTTCATACAAGCACAACTCTTGCTTCTGTCCACATTCCCTCATTCAAGTTGGAAAAGGGAAACCATTCAGAAAAGGCAAAGCTATTTCTCCGCTACTATCGGCACACTGATGCAGAGATTAGTTGTCCACTTTGTCCAAACCACCATTTTATCAGGAAAGGGCTTCAGAGGGAGGGTTGTCCACAATCATCCCAAACTGCCCTGCTAGGAAACCAGGCTATTTTCTGACCAAGGGAGACATCTGATGACATCACCTTAGATTTATGTCATCTGACAGGCATTTTTCACAGTTCTGGTATTTTATTGAAGAGCTTATTTAGCTGGAAAGTAATCTTCAGAAATAAGGCAACAAAACAAGGGCCTAACTAAACACTGCTGCCTTCATTTGTTTGTTTGTTTTTTTCTCTTTACAAAGTATACCTTTGTCCTGTGGAAGGATTATGGAAATTCTTGGAGAAGATGAAGCTCAGATTTTCAAGGTTGAAAACAAACTTGAGAGCAAAACTGGGTGCTCAGATCCAGGCCAGGGAAGCAGATAAAGTCAGAGAACCTGGCTGGAGCCCAAAATAGGACAGAGCCATTGAGACTCCTCTAGCCCAATTTATCACCATGTATACAGCTGAGCTCAGAGCAGAGGACGAAAGAGAAATATCACACAGAATTATCCCTTCGTCCAGCCTTGAGCCTTTGCTCGCAGCTATATGGAGGGAAGTCAGATGGACGGAGATGCGTGACGGTTGAAACTAGAACACAAGCGTTGCAAATCAGGCAACAGATAAGGAGAAGCTTAAATACTCTAAAGTACGTGCATGTCTTTGATTTATAATGCAGGAGTACAAAATATAAATATATGAATTAGTCATGCAGTGACTTGGGAAGGGCACTAATCAGGATTTGGTTAGAAATGTTTAATGTACACTAGTTTAGCTTTCCACATCCTGAGCACAGGCTGCTGTTAGAAGATCATAAAGCTTGCAGAGACACGGACACACACCAGCTGGAAGAGGTGAGGCAGCTGACTTGTACCCTGTTTGTTATTCTCTCTCATTATTTGCTCCTTCAGCTGTCTATTACCTATCCTCCTCCAGGCTCTTGTTCTCACGGACTCTCTCCTCTTGTGTTGCAGTGTGATGTCACCATCAGGGAGCTAATGTTCTGTATCCTCAGGGTGCTGCATTCCTCCTCTCCTAACATATGCAGCAAAAATTAAATGAAAGCAAAGCTGACACATACATGCAGCTGGATGGAGACACGAGACAGGTTTAATCTTCCAAAACATTCCTGTCCAGCTGAAAGCAGCAACATCCAAATAGGAAGTACTTCCAGAGGATTGTACTCGATATTTACTTCACTTTGTCACAGGACTACACACAGCTAGGACGACACGAGTACTACATGCATGCTAAACGACATGAGGACTGCATGAGCGCTGGATGACACGAGTACTACATGCATGTCGGACAACATGAGTACCACATGGAGGCTGGACAACATGAGTACTACATGGAGGCTGGACAACATGAGTACTACATGCATGTCGGACAACATGAGTACCACATGGAGGCTGGACGACATGAGTACCACATGGAGGCTGGACGACATGAGTACTACATAGAGGCTGGACGACACGAGTACTACATAGAGGCTGGACGACACGAGTACTACATGCATGTCGGACAACACGAGTACCACATGGAGGCTGGACGACATGAGTACCACATGGAGGCTGGACGACATGAGTACCACATGGAGGCTGGACGACATGAGTACCACATAGAGGCTGGACGACATGAGTACCACATAGAGGCTGGACGACATGAGTACCACATAGAGGCTGGACGACATGAGTACTACATGCATGTCGGACGACATGAGTACCACATGGAGGCTGGACGACATGAGTACTACATAGAGGCTGGACGACATGAGTACTATTAGCAGCTAGGATGATATGAATACTTCATTCAGTGTTGCTTTAGTCTCATCTTTGTTCATAAGATGCATAATAAGGGAGTATAACAGTAAATATCTGATTTATCTGTGTTTCTTTTTCAAATCCACAACATTCCTCAATATGTAAAATATGTCAATATCATATGAGCTTATTTTAACCCAGATGATATCAACATTGCTAAATACCAGCTGCCTATCAGCCACATTAGTTAAATAAAATATTCAAAATATCAGATACCAGCAAAAACAATAATGCACTCCTAATGTGAACGCGCCCTCAAGTCAGAACCACCACTTGGCAAGTCTCCTGTTCGGTGCTCCTGACCAAGGTACTGGCAGAAGACCTGATCTTGGTCCCCGGGGGCTGCACTCGGCTGCTCGCTGCTCCGTGGAGGACGGAATAAATGCGGAGGACAAATTTCACTGTACATGTGACAATAAATGGACTTCTTCACTAATTAAAGTACAGGAGTTGACGACTGGAAACACTATCAAGATGTTTATAAGCTCTAAGGTATAAAATACAATACACCTCCCTTCTAACATACATACAATCTTCAGTGTACAACTTAAGGGCACATGACCAAGCTGACTTCTCAAGTCAGGAAATGGGACATCTGAGGAAAATGCAATGAGGCACTTAAGGAGAAGGCCACGCCCCCTCCGCGTGCTGAGATTTGGCAGATGCTGAACTTAAAAAACCGATGATAGATCTGAAACTGAAACAAACAACAACTCATAATAAGCTTCATCTGACTGAATAAAGCCACTGTCGAGCAGTTTACTGAGCCCACTTCTCCGGCTGACTGTGTTTGACATTCCATTTTCCAGATTTCCTCCCACCGCTGTGGCGGTGATGTGCGTGTATCCCTGGGTAACACTTCTGTTCACTGCCTGCACAAACAGCCTGGTCAGCATGCAGCTATAGGGTGACATCATACTTTCTTCACTAGAAGGTGTAAACGTTTTCAGATGCCAGCATGCACACACAGGCAGACGAGTCAGGAGATTGGATCCGATGCATCTGATGCCTTGTTCTGCAGCACAGGTGCCTCACCTGCGAGTTGAGGTTCGAGTGGCTTAGACGGGAGTTCCTTAGAGATCTGCACTTTCCCTCCGGTTCACAACAAGTATCGGCAGAGCATTTTAGCTGAGGGACATGCCAAGATGAGGAGGGAGCAAGCGGCTGGGACACGGGGGTCTGCGCTAGAGAAGCCGAGCAGCACAACAAGGGTGTGGTGACTCGGAGATGGGAAATTCCTCAGAGGAGACCACTGTTTTAACAAGATTTCAAACCGGCCATTAAAACACTCACACACTGACTCGCTAGCTTTTGCTCTCCAAGAATTTCTTGACACTGAAAAAAGATACCCCAAATTCTGCATTGTTTTGTTTGTTTGTTTTTAAAGGGAGAGAAACTTTTAGTCCTGGTGGGCTCCGTCTTGTGAGCTAAACGTAAAGGAGGTGAGATGTGCTAGGGTTGGATTGAGGGCTGGGAGGCTGAAGAGATCTCCCTCAGCAGCTACCCGGGGAACAAACAGGTGTGTCCTCAGTTTACGGTATATTCCCTTCACGTTTCTTCAAATGAAACACATGAACACGACCGTCGTGCCGTCGCAAAACTTCAACGAAAGTAACAGGTTTCAACTCGCCGAGCCGCCGCTGCTACACGGCTAGCAACAGCCCCCCGGCTCACGCGCGGTGGTCGTTTAACTACTTCCTTTACCTCAAACTCGCCTGGTTGTTTCAAGGAGCCCCTGGGCGTTTTTACGTTGGTACATCTGATACACAAAAAAATATGTATATATACATGTATATTCCTGAATCCGCTTACCTCGCCCGGTGTGTGCTTTCAGATGTGGAGGACCGCCGTGGTTGCTTCCTACCGCCGCCCTTCTCTCGAAGCAGCTGCCGGAGACTCGACGGAGGAGCTGCCACAGGGATCCAGACCCTCCCAGAATGCTGCGTTCAGGCTCCCCTTGGAAACCAGGAACCTGTTATTACAGGGCTGAGGTCGTCTTACTCATTTTCTGACTGTGTTCTACATTAGTCTTTGTTAGGCTGTAGATAAATGACCGAGTAGCCTGTTTGCGTATGTTAGAATATTAAATAATGAAACCCGTGACTGATGTGTTTTATACTGTCCATTGCTTCAAATGTCAACTGAGTTGTTTTGTCTCACCTGTAATTAATGAACCCTATGAAAAGTGGCCACGCCTACTCACCTGTAACCCACCCACTATACCAAATAGTATTAATATGTTATTTGTTCCACTAGACAGTAAAACATTAAGCCATGCTATCCTGATATTACTATAATACTGTTTACACAACTTCTCAATTGTTTATTAGTTTATGACCCTTGGACAGTAGGACAGCAGACCCCCCCCCCCCCCCAAAAAAAAACAGTGTTGCTTAAACATCTTTATCACTGCTCTACATGATGTCTGTGGATCGTCAATAATGTGTCACTTTTTCACTTTTGAAACTTCTGTTTTAACATAAAAAAGCTGTACGTGATTCTTCTGAATAATCATGTCACATCGTCCCAGGCTGTCAGCGATGGAACCCAGCGTGCCTGCAGTAACGTGGCTGTTCTGCATGGGTTCAGATCCTTCTGACATATGAAAACATCCGGCCTCATTCGTTTATTATAGTTACCGACTCCTGGAAAGAAGAGAAAGCAACACGCCCCCCCCCCCCCCCAAAAAAAAAAAACTGCTACCGCTTAAACATATCTTTAATTAAATCACATACATGCATTAATTTTGGAAAACATTCAAATAACTTTATGCAGAATGTTATTATCGCCATCAATTTTGGCAAACGGCCTCCACCAGTTTTTTTTCTCTAAATCTGAAACAACATGGAAAAGACATCTGATAAGAAATAACACATACATCCAAGACACTGGCGACCTGTCCAGGGTGAACCCCGCCTCTCGCCCGTTGACGCTCGGATAGGCTCGCCCCCCCGCGACCCTTAATGTGTAGGAATAAGCGGAAGATGACGATGGATGGATGGACATACATCCAAGACGGAATAAATGTGTACTTTCTTTTGCTTTGATATTCTAGTCATTGCTATTAAAGAGTGCGAGCCATGATTACTTTTCTTTTGAGTACTATCAGTAATACCACACAAATCTCTTGCACTGTGTCTCCTGCTCTGATGCGTTTGCTTCACTCCAACAACATGAAGTTTTCCCAACCAGAGCACCATTAGTCACTCATGAGTGTGTAATTTTGTGTTGAAATAAGGTGTTGAAATATTGCCCCAGGTTCATATTCTGATCCGGAAATGATCAAATAGTAAAATGACAATCACTCTGTTTAGTCAGTAGGTCACATGACTACCTCACACCTCATTATAGTGCCAGTATTGAGAAAAGGGAAATTCTTGAATGCCTGTGAAGGCAGCACCGTGCCTGGCTGGTTGAGATTCCAGCTCCTGCGCGCTATTGGCTGAGAGGATTTAAACAGTACAAGGACCCCTCCCCTTTACGGTTAGAGCATGACATCATTTTCCTATAGACTTGGTCTGGCTTCAGATTGACCTCAGTTTTTGGATGAAGTCCCTCTCCACAACTGTGCTTAACAGCAACAACAGCAACAGCAACAACAACAAGGACAACGACAACGACAACGACAACATGTCCTCAAATGCGTCATCACGGGACTCGTGTGATACATTATACTGCTGCTCATCTATTCGGTGGTGTTGTTATTGTTTCCATCTCTTACCACATGGATCTGCTCCTCAGTTCTCCAGCGTGGGGCTGTGAAATGATAATAAAGGCAATCAGTTCAGTTCATCAGGGATTTGAGTTCATTCAAACCGGACTCCAGTGAACAGAGAAAGCGCTTGTAGTGAGGCAGTCACTGTCATATCATTGCTATTTTAAAGTTGAATGGTTTTATTGGAGCCATATAAAAACATCCTCCAGCAGTCCTCCAGGTCTGGATGGAGTCACAACGATAGACCTCATTGTTAGCTACAATCTGTGAGAGCAAACTTAATGTAATTCAGTTTTCTGCTTCCTGGCGCTTAGACCGTAATTTCGACAGCTATCTGCAGTTTCCATGGTAATGCTGACATGCTGTAGTGTCAGATGAAATGGTACACAGTGGCACCTCCCAGTCCCAATACTGATGCTATTTCTGTATGCCGTCTGGGAGGGGGAGCTGCTGGTTGATGTGTGTCGACTGGGTAAAGAGGGCGCTTTGAAGTGAAGCCACAGTTCAAAGAAATCATCGCCCCGCGCATAGATTTTCCACACCTATGTGCCCTCGGTCCTTCCCTCTGTCCCTCTACCAACTGCCTTTGACACGGTGCATCCTCCGACTTGGTTTTATTTCATAGTTCTTGAGGCAACTGGATCATTTGAAGCAAAACAAGGTGTTTCTAATACTGGCAGGTGTGCAGTCAAGGAGACAAATCTGTTTATTTCACTGGAATTCCTGTAATCTGGATTTTGCTTACACAGGTTTGTGCTCTCCTGTGGAGTCCAACCTTCAGCACGAGTGATAAGAGTTCACACTGTCAACCGTCCATAACAAGCCTTGACGGTGCTGACTACAGGGGCTGTTATAGGAACTGGAACTGGACCTGCTCACCGGTCCGATGCCCAATTTTAGATTATTTGTATCCCATATTTAATGTTGTCATAACAGCTATTTGAAGATTGAGGTTTGCATGACAGTGACACTTTTCACATACTGAAAAACAATGCTTGTGAACTGGGAAAAGTTGTTTTTCTTAAAAAGATTAAAAAGGGACAAGCCCACAAATCCGATACGAAACGAAGATAGGATCAAAACTGGGGCGATAGAAAGAGACGATATTTTGACGAATCATTAATACCTGCTGATATCGATGGCATAATGATACCGCATCAACAACTTTGAAACTGGGACGATAGAAATATTTGACCTTTCAAGGTAGCAGGATTTACAGGATCCCGAAATCACACAAGAGTTCGTCCTCAGGCGTGAGGCAAGGTGCTCGCCAAAAACTGGGTCGGCCAACCAGCGTTCTTTGAGGTGATGGGGGCGTTGTTTAGGTGTGGGGTTCGAAACAATAATGGTGGCTGCTGAAGAGGTTGGCTGAGATGCTGCTTTCGCTTCATTTACATCAGAGCTGAGGAGTATTTCCTCTGTGAAAGAAGAGCAAAGACGGCAGCTGAAGGCGCATCTCCACGAAACGAAGTCCTCCTTCTTGGTGAGTTCACTGATCTGATTATTTGAATCTATCGCCATAGACACCTGGTTCATCCAATCACCTGTTGAGTTCTTCCAGAGAGTATTTGCCCTTTTCCACTCAACTTTTACTAAAGTATTCTTGGCTGGTACTGCGTTCAGTAGGAAATTTGAAGTCTCTAATCCTATGATCTCCATCACTGGTACTGATTTTTTTTATAGTAAATAAATGAAGTAGTTGAGCATATTTTGCAGGTTTCTTGTCTCATGCGCTTGACAAATACATTCAAAGTTAGGTTGTTGAGGACTTGTCACTTCTCAGTGACATCCCAGGACGTTCTAGGGATCTGCCATAACATGCAACCAACCTGCCAGAACCTTTAAAGAACACTGTGAAGCGTTCCCAAAGTTCCCACCATGACTTAGGAGACCTTAAGGAAGTGAGGCAGTTCTCTGTCGGTCGTACAGGGTTTCTCCCTCAGACATGTGACTTGAGGGGACTTGATTGTGATTATTTTACGGACACATGCAACATTACGGATGGTACTTTTGGGAAAAGTTCCCATGTGATTCGTTTTAAGAACCCTTCTGAGTTTCTAAGAGGGAAAGTGCCCCAGCTACAGAACGTGGGACATTATTTAGAGGACTTTCAGGCTGTATTTAGAGGATTGTTGCATCAGTCCCGAGAGGTTCTGGAACATTTTCAGAAGTTTCCTTGTGGAGGACCAACCAAACTATCGCCAATATTCCCTCCTATATTTTCAGGGCCTTGCATCAGCTGCTCAGAATGCAGAACCTTCTAATCCTGCTGATAATTACTGGTGAACGTCCACAGCCAGAACTTCCAGCACCGTCAGGGCTATGATACAATAGTAGAATAAAAGGGGGAAATGCACTGACAGCCTGTGTCTGGTACCTAATATTTCGCTGTCTGTTCTGTTAGTTAGTTCTGATAGATGCACTGAGGTCATTGGGTGTGGACAGAAGTTACTGCACAGCTGGTTCTCTGCAAGAGGCTGTTCTACTACCGAGCAGAGTTTTGTTTTTGAAAAGGGTGCAATTACTGAGGTGCATATGGTCTAGAAGTTAGAACACTGCCGCAAGGTCACTGGTCTGATTCTTCATGCTGAAGCTCGGCATTCATTTGTTGGGGTGCTGACTGGAATCCAGACTGAGCGTTACAACATGTTATTCACCAGCTGTGGACAGACACGGGATCATTGCGCCTGGAATGTTGTAATTATACCCAAAACTAAGAATGCTGTTGGACATGTGGAGAGGACGCCGTAGTGTCACCATGATTAAGTGCACTGCTGGGCTGCAGCTCCATTCCTAAACCCCTGCAGATTTTATTGGTGTAGATCATCATAAAGCCCGACTACCACAGAAAAATGCTGACGTTGCATCAGTCCTCTGTGTCTTATTTAAAACTTAAGATAAGATAAACTGCTACCCAAGTGAGCCGTAGAAGTATCAAGAAAACCCATCGGCATTGCAGACGTCTTCTAATCTTCTAAATCCAGAGCTTTGAATTGACATCTACGTGCTTTTCCGAGGAAGTTAGCTCTCAGTTTTGATATCTGAAAATGTTTCTGATGCGCTGGCTGAAAAGGACTGAGTGTGCACATACAATGACCAAAGCCTTTCAATGATTTGCCAAAGCTTATGTAATTCAGTATTGTGATCATGTGCATCCACCCTCTGGTCCTAAACTATCAATAACCTCTCTTTGAAATGCAGAGGTGGAATTTTCTGTCGTTTTCCCAGCCTGGTAATTGTGGATCAGAGAAAAGAGAAAACGAGAGAACAAGCTCAAGGCTGCGATGAACTTCTGAGTCACCCATCAAATCCCCCAGGAAGTTTACCCATGAGAGAGGAGGTCGCTGGCGTGTCCTTACTTCACCCCAGCGCCTCAAACACAGCCGAAATGTGAGGACACAGCAACACCTACTGGTGATAAACAGGCCGTACACCCACACAGCTGGTGTGCAAGGTGGGTTTACAGAAAGGGGGAGCAGAGGAAAGCTTGATGTTTCACTTTCTATCCCTTGAGGTTTGATGAAATCATTGGACAACCATCTGAGAATAACTGAGTAAAAGAAAAACATATCTCGTGTAAGCAACTAAACGGGAGTACAATCTGTCCCAACTGGAAAGACTTTTCGACCAGATTGGAAGAGCCGGTATAAATCTGATTAATGGCAAAACAGTGATGACGTCGACAGTTCAGTTGGAATCTCTGATCAGAACGATTTCTGTCGGTTTGATGGAACCTGGGCTGAATGACGAACAGTCACAGAAACACAGAGACATAAGTTTTAAAAAGGAAAGCTTCAACTCAGAACAGGAGTTTGAAATGCACCGTTGGAGGCAGAGTCAGGGGGAAAAACCCCAAAGAAATCCTCCATTACAAATGCAAATACATACCATTCATAAAGGAAAGGACAGCGGTATTAGTTCTTCATACTGGACTAATTCAAGTACTCACTTTTGAGTCAAGAATCTGAGAAACATGTTTCGTCATATCTATTCATATTTGTCCAATTGTTGTGCATAGTTTTTTTGAAGTTGTCTTGTTCCTGATATTTCCATTTTTCTCTATACGTAGTCATATTGTCTATTTTTATATTCATATTGTGTTTTTTTCTCTTTTTTGTATTATGTGTGCCATTTTTCTAGTTCCTCTCACATTTAAAGCCATGACGGTCCAGTAGAGAAACATTACAACAAACAAACTGAGGAGGATTTCAAGTGTGCAGGTCAACCTCAGTTCCACCACGACAGTCATGTTCCCCTTCTTTGTTCACCAGGTGCCTGCAACGTGGAACATGCTTGCATACTAACCACAAGAGGGCGTTCTAATGACATGCAGCATCCACCACTTCTCTCTGTGCTTCTGTTCTCATGACAGAAGGATTTATTTTATTCACAAAATGTATTTTATGGGAACTAATTTTAACAGCACAGATATCCTGAGAACCACCCCTTCCTACTGTTCATGCTCATTCCCTCCTTTAGAAAATAACTTTTTAAACTAGGGCAAAACCAAATAAAAAGATTCATATTTCTCTACAAGATGACATTTATAACCAGCAACCTCGTCTACCCCCTCCTACTCACGCTCGGAGCTGATTTGTCTTCAAAATAGTGCTATCAGAGAATGTGGGCTCACTGGTTCCTCCTCTCCAAAGTGTCTTTTATCTTTGCTCCCTCTGGTGTCTTTTTCCTCGGTAAACTGGAGTCAGTTGAGTGAAATACACTCCTGGGAACCCAGAGAGAATGAGTGAACCCCTCCCCCCCTTTGCCTCTCATACAAACTGCTCCCAAATCAGAGCCTATGGCCAGCGTGGATTATCGTTAATCATGTGTGGGTGTTGTCATCAGGGGAGAGTGGAGAGGTCGTAGGAGAGCAGTGAGGTGAAAGGGGGAAGCAGGTGGGGAGGAAAGGGTGAGACGGATGAATGAATGCAGTGTAGTCCCAGTGGCAAACAGACTGAATTGCTTTCAGTGGCCACGCTTTACTCAGGGATGTCTCTGTGGGTTACAGGCACGCGTCTGAAGGGGCTGGATGTTGTTTGACCATCAGGCAATTTGAACCTGAAGAGTGACAGACTTTTGTTTGATAGACCATGTTCACAAAGACTTTAATAACAATCCGTGGAAGGCGTCACGGGGCTGAACGCGCTCTGTGAACATGAAAACCAAGAAGAGAGGAGGCAGTAAAAGTTTTATCCTCTTTCGCTTGGTGGCCAGGCTCAGATATGCAAAGCCTGAAGTGTGCATCCATGCTTAAATTTGTTTCAGAACCTCTCTCTAATCCAGTTTATGTAGACTGGACATTGGTTAAGAGAGCTTTTCAATGGAAGTGGAGGAACAATCTGTAAACCCGGGGAAACTGTTCTGCCGGCTCTCTCTCTGTCCGGTGAGGATCTGCTCTCCTAATGGTGCCGTTGCACCGTATAAATTTGACAAATGCATCGGCACAAAGTTTTCTCTTCAGCCTCAAAATAGAGCCTTTTCTGTCTGATCCCATCCTGATAAGAACTAAAGCTGTTTACGAGATTTGGAAAAGGATGGAGTGAGGGAGAGATAGAGAGAGGGAGACAGAGGCTGGAAGACTGGAACACAGAAAAAAAAACAGAGGGAGGGAGGATTAAAAAATACAGAAGGAGCAACAGATATTCCTGTCCCTGAACCAGTCGCGTGGAACATCCTAATCCCAGATTTTTATGGGTGTTGTTTTTCTTGAAAAGCTTTTGGATTATGAGTGGCTGTTGCATTATAGCGCCTGTATCTCATTGTGCTGGCAGATCATAAACATCACCTCCTGGTTCTGTTGTTGGTGAAAGGTCGAGCCTCAAGGAAAGACTGGAGGAAAAATATGGGAAAGCTGAAGGTTTACTGTAAAATGAAGATGGCTTCAGTGAAAATAAACAGAGAGAGGAATTCTCACTTCACTTTGTTTAGATCCACACAGACATTTCCCCTCCTTCTGTCTGGTCCCCAGCAACAATAAAAACCAATGGATGTCAAGCTGCGATATAAAGAAATATTGCTTTTATTAGCTCTCTTCAAGCCTCACAGCTCTGCAAACCTGTACCGTCATCTTCACCTTCACCAATGAATATTTTAAAAGGGAAATACGTCTCGTTGTGCCCTCTCTGCTTGCACTGGGAGAGCTTTCCAGCTGGTGTGAGTATCGTCCTTCATGTATAGGATAACTGCCACGCAGCCACATGATAAGTTAGAGCCTCCTCAGTCTGGGTCGTCGTTTTGTTCCCATGAGAGACAGCAGGGAACTCAATAATGGCTGCGATTGCTTCCTGACAAAAAAAACAACAACAAAAAAACAGGAGCTGGTTGAGGATCAGATGAGAACACATCAGGTGGTAAAGATACACAGACGTCTGCATTTGATTCATCTCAAGCCCCCGTCTTCTCTGAATGCTCATAAAGCGTTTGATAAGGTGGAGAAACGTCTTTTTAAAAAATGGTTCATGCTTAAAATATCTGGGTGTGAGGAGGGTTTTCATCAAGTGGGTGAGTTTAATTCATTCAGACCCAAAGGCAGCAGTAACAACAAAGCTGCCCCCCCTCTTTCACCTGACTCCTGGGATGAGGCAAGATCCCCTCGGTCCTCGACTCTTTACATTAGTTTTAGAACCCCCGGCCACTGCCATCAGGACAGAAAGTAGCATTAAAGAGATTTTACAAGGAGAAGAGAAACACAGCAGTTTAATCCTGCATTGTGACTCCTTCATAATCTATCAACTGAATCCCTTTCAAAAAATCGGGCTATTAAATAGATCGACAAGTATTTGACAATAAAACAATCCCTGCTTTCCACTGTCGTGAGATCCCACATGGAACGAAATGGGTATTAAACTGAACTCAAATCTAGAAAATACAATCCTGCTCAATTATTTCAAGGATTAAGGAACACTGGGACATATTTGTAAATTGCACCTTTTGGGAAAAATATTCAACGATTAATACGGGTGTTTGAGAAGGCTTCCTCTCTTTAATGACACTGGAAACCGAAACAGATTGAACCTTACAACAATAGGATCATTTTTATGGAAGTTAAAAAGCCAAGAATTGGTCTGAAAAAGCTTTTCACCTCAACGTGGAGAACGAAGAATTACACAACATGGTATTTTAGATGAACACGATAGCGAGGCTCCGGGCCAATGCTGAGTCTGACCCTAGATGTGTAGAGATGGAGGCGGTGCTCGCAGCTCCATCTGCTGTAGTGGAATTGATATCATGGTAGAAAGCTGCTAAAAAGACAGAAGAAGAAAACCTAATCTCACACAACGCCCCCAGAGGGCACGCGCCAGTGTACAGGGTGTTCCTCAGTACAAACAAAGACAGTCATCCAACACCGAACAAAAGTTCCCGTACGCAGAAAACCCAGTAGATAGCAGCACAGACACGTCTCTCTGTGGAATAACTCTGCAAGCATATGGGCAAAAACCATATTACAGGATAAATGTGGTCAGTGACCTCTGTTAAGACCACTCATTCTTCATCTATTTTAATGATAAAAGGGATTTCTGGTATTTACAGGAGAGGATATTGCTGACGGGGGAAGAAGAAAGAAGAAGAAGAGAACAGTATAAAATTTATATATGCCTAAACATTTGACCAGAAAATGTCAAATGGTTCAAATAAAAGGTGTGAAAGCTTTCGACTGCCCAAAATGATCCAGGTTGTGAAATTTTAAGAAGGATTTGGAATGATCGATGTGACCTCAGACGTAAGCTGGGCAATAAAGGAGGCAAGAAGTGAATTATTTAATTTACACCCCTGGAAGTGTTTACAATGGGATTAACGGAGGACAATAAATGTTGGAGAGTAACAAGAAAATGAGCACATATCTTCATGTTTTATTGGGTTGTCTGAAGGTGCTGAAAAACCTTGAAGGATGGAAGAAAAGCCCTCTACCAGAATCCCCAATTACGTTTCTCAGGGGACAAATCGCTTACGCCACCTGACCAACTTTCTTAATCGATTATAAATCCGCTTAATCCGCTTATATTAAACCTGTAACATCAGCATCTTTGTGTGAAGTTAAAACCAACATTCATGAAGTTCAGTGTGAAATGTTTTGCAAGCCTCAGAGTCACTCACAGGTTTTACATCAAATTAGCATTGAGGGCAGTTTGTCCCTGCTGCACCAGCGCTGAGTCACTTTCTGGAAGAGCCAGACAAGAAGAATGATGGAATTCTGAAGCAGTGTTTTTGAACGGAGGACAAAACATCAAGAAGTGAGACATTTCTCTCCATTTTGTCCTTAGAGATTCAACACATAGCACAAATGCTGTGTTTATCAAAGTCTGAGAGGAAGATGCTGCCGTCTAGAATGTCCTTGGGCCTGTGTGTGTGTGTGTGTGTGTGTGTGTGTGTGTGTGTGTGTGTGTGTGTGTGTGTGTGTGTGTGTGTGTGCAAGGTTAATTTTGAGGAATGTCCACTGATATTGCTTTAATGAACATATCATAGTAAGATATCTCAAAGGATAGTTCACCCAAAGGCAGCATGGTGGAGCAGTGGTCCTCACTGTGGCCCCCCAGCAAGAAGGTTGTGGGTGGAGCCCCGGCTGCAGCACGGGGTCTTTCTGGGTGAGTCTCCATGTTCTCCCTGTTCCTGCTGGGTTCTCTCTGGTACTCCAGCTTCCTCCACAGTCCAAAGACATCAAGAGGGACCAGGTTAATCCAGACTCTAAATTGACCGTAGGCGTGGCTGGGAGAGCCAATGGTTGTCTGTCTCTATGTGTTGGCCCTGCCATGGACTGGTGACCTGTCCAGGGGGAAGGCTGCTGGGATAGGCTCCACCCCCCCAGGACCCTTAATGTATAAGCGGTAGAAAATGGATGGATAGTTCACCTAAAGATTAAAATTCAGTCATTATCTGTTCACCTTCATGCTGATGGAACATCTGGAGACGTTTTCCAGTTTTCCACTACTAAAAACGTGGTGTGGTGGCTGGGAGCTCCAGGCCACATTGAGACTACAAACATGGTGTCAGTGACTTTTTTCAGAACAACTTGGTATGTTTAGGCTTCCAGACACTTGGATCCCCTCAGATGAGCAGTATGGAGGTCTTTTACAGTATTATGAAGTGTTTTTCTTATCTTATGCTTCAGTTGTTGGGTAAATTGGTTGCAACAAGCTGTGTTGTTGGTCCTGTGTTGGTAAGAAAGAAGATTTCCTTCATTTACAGAAACATTTTCACCATTTTACTGACTGGGTTGGCAGGTTAAGGGTGCAGCCGCTCCAGCCAAGCAGAACACGAGACATGTCCTTTACTTAGGCGATGTCCTCCAGCTTAGCCTGGAGGACCTCCAGGTGCTGCCAGGCCAGCTGGGGAGTGTCGTCAGTCATTCTGCTCTAATGTTGCACTTGACTCTGAGGTTCAGCGAATGCCTGCAGTCACGATCCAGCATCGGTGTTTCCTGGGGGGTGAGCACGTTATTCTGATTAGTCATACAGACAAAATATTGTGGCTTTACTGAAGGTACAATGTAGAATTAGTCAGAACTTATGAGAAACAGCGGGGACATTCCATCCATTTGTAGCGCGTGCATTCTTGCATATCACTGTAATAAATGACATTCAAAGTGAAGCAATTAGGCTGAAAGGGGATCAGTATAAGGTGTGTCTAGAATGTCTGTAATGTAATTTTAATGGAGCTAACTGTAGTGTAGTTACCGCTAATGAGAGTCTCAAGCATGTCTCATCTGGCTTTCATGCTGGGATGCAGGGCCATCAATTAGGAATGAGGGTGGAGACTGGTCTTTCATGCTCATGGTAGCTTTGAAGGAATTAGTCCGTTTGAACATTTACATCTTTGACTGAAAGAAGGAAAGACAGAATCAGACAAGAGGCGAGGGTTGAGTTGGTAGCTTGCACCCTGCTGCTATCTGAGATAAAGCGTTCTTTGCCAAGGGCAGCGCCGCCTTTCAACTCAACTTACAGCCTGTGATAAGTGATCTACTTTTTCTTTTCTTCTTTTTTTTACAGCATAACTTGCATTATTCAGAGTTCTAGAAGTGCTTCTCAAGTAAAAAAGATGTATTCAGCTAATTCAGTTTAATAAATGAATGCACAGATTTCTAGATTAAGGGGAAACTTAAAAAAATATCGCAGAGGGTTTTCTGACAGTCAGCGCTTGTTTGGATTGTGATTGATGGTGCAAGTGTGCATCACAGCAGGGTACAGCGTTCATGCTTCATGCATACATGTGATTGGAGGATGTGATTAGTCATACATGGAGTCACAGGAAGAAGACGGAGGGAGACACTCAGAGGGGCAGGAGGGGCGTTCGTTCTTAGGCGAGGGGAAGTAAGAGCAGTGACCAAACAGAAAACCCAACAGCAACGCTGACAGCTGCATCTTCCGGCTGCTGTCTTTCATATGCTAATGCTGCCATTCTTGCCAGCCGGTGCACTGCAGAGAACAATGTGTATGTTTTGTGTGTTTGAGTGTTTCTAATGATGTGATGTCCTCGGTCACATGGCAAAGCCTGAAGACATACCTGCTCACAGGATCCTGCAGTCTTTATTGAATTGTGTGTACATGAAATTAAATGTCACGCTTGTCAAGAGCTGACATTTGGTGATGAGGAAAACCATTTTTTTATTTAGACTGAATTATTGGTGTTAGTCAAAACAAACAAAATATTATCAACTTTGCTTTGTTCTTGTGTGCAGCTAAAGCCTTATTAAAGACCTCTATTATTCAGAGGCTTTTAAAAGACTTCAATAACTGTCACTCTGTCATAGTGCATTGGAATAAACATGGGCACCAAGCCTCTGCTGCAAAGACGCACTACGCTTGAATTGGTCTGTAGGAAGAACATGAACACTCAAAAACGTCTGTGGTGCTGGAAGTAAATCCCCTTATTTCATAGCTTCTCAAAAGAAAGAAATACTCCCGCAGTCCCTTTTGTCTTTGCTCAGTTTTCAGTTTTTGGTTCAAGCACAGACCATCATCAGGGTAAAGATTTAGAAATGGAGAATGACTTTCTTTTAATTCATTCATTTATTTTTCTCCCTTCACCCCCCTCCCCCCATTTATTATGTAGTAGATATGTCATGATGTCACTTTCTGTACTGCTTTGATTATCCAATCACAATTGCTTCTAGTCTTTTCTCTTCCTGGTTCATCGTTAGCCAGCTGGTGCTGCACGGGATTGTGGTTGAATTATCATCATCATGGCAAAGTCAACACTGGAAAACACTTGACTTTTCACTTTGCACTCAGCCAGTAGCAATTAGACTCACTAACATTGACACACTTGCTAAACTCAAACTTGACTTAAACATTATAGTGACCTAATCTGAGTGTCATGTGGTATCCAGCAGCCTTTATTTTGACATTACAAACATTTGCCGTTACTTTGCGTGTGCTTTTTACAGTTTGCTGCTCATCAGAGTTCCGGGGTTTGGCTGCTGCAGCGTCTCTGTGGCTGTTTGCGCCACACAGATGGAAGGAAACGACTGACAGGAGGGAACCATGTTCAGCTTGTCAGGTACTTCACAACGCACCAAATAAAGATTGTTGATGAATCACGTGTTAGCGTGAGTCCAGGTGCCAGGGCGGCTGAGACTTGGACTTTTGTCTTTTCAGGGGACAGTGTAGACATGGAGCCATCTCGATTAGGACAGAGGACGAACCTCTTCACTGTGAGCTTTACACTAACAGCTGCCACATGGTGCATTATGGGCTCATTAATAGCTCTGATTATTATGAGTGCGCCATGTGGCAAGAAGCTCATGTTGGTCAGGATTAGCCTCTGCAGCAGCAGGGTTTCCCTCCATCGCGGCTATATTGTTGAGCTGATTAACCATTCACTTCAGCGACTGAAGGAAATGTCTGACAAATGAAAGTGATTAGACTATTCTGAGCTGCACGATTAATATAACCACTTGGGTTTGTGTGTGTTACAGCTGTGTGTGTGTGTGTGTGTGTGTGTGTGTGTGTGTGCGCGCGCACGCTATCCAATGTACACACTACATGTGTCTCCGAGGCTGTCGTGCTCTGTAAAGCTTCCTCTTTGGGAATATACTATCTTCTCTGTGACAGAAATGCACCGAGGTCTCTGATTGGCACACAGTAAATCCCTCGGTGTGCCATTGGGAGGCCACCAACTGGAGTGTGTTCATAAATGTGTGGGTGAGGGGTGCATGTGCGCAAATGCCACAGATCCCAATGGAATTGGGTTGATTTTTTAGGGCTTCCAAGCCGCACAAGGATCTTACAAGCATGTATGTGTCCATTTGTTATCTTACTGTCCACATGCTGAGTTTGAGAGTGCTGCCAGAGAACGGTGCAGACGACAAATCCCTTGAATCGGTTCTCCATGAGAGAAAAGGAGAGAAAGAGAATGCTTAAAGATGATATGGCAGGATCAGAGAGTGACTGTGTGGTAACGAAAGGGGAGAAAGAAGGAAAAAAGGAGAGCATTGGAGGACTGGAACAGAAGGACAGAAAGGAAAGATCAGTAATCTGAACTCATTGACAGAGTAACAGATTAGCTCAGCGGGTGAGATGATATATGAGTGGCAGCAGGCCTCCTCATGCACAAAATCACCACCCAATATGGATCAATTACTCTGTCATCCCAGTGTGCAACCATACATCATCACCTTGATAATATCTCTCTCTCTCTCTCTCTCTCTCTCTCTCTCTCACACACACACACACACACACACACACACACACACACACACACACACACACAGAGGCAGTGGTTTGCTGGCTCCACTTCATTTATGTTGTGTTTGTTTTACAAAGTCCTCCCTACCATCAAACTTCTCAGGCCTCATCTATCTGTTTCTCTTGTTGCCAGAGAAAGAACTACACACACACACACACACACACACACACACACACACACACACACACACACACACACACGCACACACACATGAGCACACACACACACACACACGCACACACACACACACACACACACACACACACACACACATACACACACGCACATGCACACACAGAGTGAGAGAACACAGTTACACCCCAGAGCCAGCAGAATGAACTGCACTGGCCAGAGCGACTGCAGCTGGATAAAGTCATTTGTTGTGAGTAAACTTCTTTGGGCAGTTCAGGTCATTTGAGACAGTGTAAGAGAGTGAAACCACGCACACACACACACACACACACACACACACACACACACACACACACACACAGGTCAGTTTGGCTGGGCATGGTGTCGATCTCCCCACTGCTCCTGTTTGTGTAGTCTACTGGGAAATGTCCATAGCTCAGCTAAAGTGAGTTCAATTTAATTTGAACTTCACACAGCTGAGAGAGGTGGGGGTGGCGGCCGGGGGGGAAGGGGGGTCTCAGGGGACTCTGGGGGGCTGAGGGTTGAGGAGTGACACAACATTTCAGACATTCCCCATGTCCAGCCTCGGGCCCCCTGAGAAGCCTGGCTGATGCATCTGCACTTGTGGGTATGTGTGTGAGAGACTGTGAACATCATGGTTGTGAGTTGATAGAATGAAAGTCTGCCATAGTTGTGAGTGTGTGTGTGTGTGTGTGTGTGTGTGTGTGTTTGCATCTGGTAAGTCTTCCAGTCTAGACTGACTAGAGACGACTAGTAGCCTATAACAGGTCTTGGTACAGTCCTCGGTCCTCTTGACTTCACTGTACAGTAAAGTACTTCTGTTGATTGCGTGTCCCCCACAGCCTGTTGTTTCCTCGTGTGGCCGCTAGGGGGCGCTGCTCCACTTCGGAGCGGGCGGTCTGGCAGCGCTCTTCATCCTGCAGGCGGACGAGCTGGAGCGCAACAACAGTCTGTCTGACTCTCGGGCTGCATCGCACATCTGTCCCACCACTTTCTCACCGCTCCCCTGAACGAGGATTGAAGGGATTCTGGGCGCGACGCCTGACGGGGAGGTTGAAGTTGGATTTCTCCTTCTATGTTGGCTCATAAACTAAGTTTCCTGCCTCACTCGCCGCGCAGAGGAGGAGGAGAAGACCGGAACTTTCAGAGGACCCTTCCTTGCACCGGAGTAGCCGCGGGAGCAGCGCGCTGGTTTTCCTAAAGGAGGTCACATCTGGCTGTGGAGCCGTGTCTGTCCAGCCCGGCTGCGGAGGTGGATGCTATGGTGTAACTTTTCCTCTCCAGACGAACCCGAGCGGCCGGTGTGTGAGCGCGTCTCCTGGTGCTGGAGAGGGGATGCGAGCCTCTCTTCCGACTCGGATAGCGCAGCGGCTATGAGGAGAGAAGTCTACCTGCTGGGCTAACAGAACAAGACCACACCGCACCAACAGGTACGGATGTCTGGATAACCCCCCCCCCCCCAACACACACACACACACACACACACACACACACACACACACACACACACACACACACACACGCACACGCACACACCTACCTGCATAGAGCAGCCTGGTGCATGTCATAATAAAAAGTATAGTTTATACCCTCCGTGCACGAGTGTGATTGTATAACTCTGTTCTCTGGAAACCGTGTCAGCGCAGGCTGGATTAGACTTCACCTGCTCCCGAGGGCTTGATTGTCCAAAGGCGTGAGAGTTACGCAAAGGGGTTGAACACGGTAATATCCCGGCGTGAGTACCCGCTTTATAATCACGGTTCATAAAAAAGACAAATGATTGCGGTTTTACAGGGTGTTGCACAGCCCTGTATACCCCCCCCCCCATCTCACACACACACACACACACACACACACACACACACACACACACACTCTGGGGGCACGCGGGTGTGCATCGCAGGTCGCAGCTGTGCGTATTTGGCGCCAGCTCCACTGCGCCGCTTTCTGAAGTAGAGCCGGTGTTCAGCGCTGGCAAACGGATCCTTGCCGCCTGGTTTTGGGGAGCTGTGGCGTATCCAGGTGCTACATGATTCACGGAGGAGGACCAGAAAAGGTGTCCCCTCTTTGTGACGCGCTGCTACCTGTCTGCCATTTTCACTCAGCATATTCGGACGTGTCTGAGGAGGAACATGATGATCAATATGCCGGTGGCTTAGTGGCGTCAGTCTGGAGGCTGAGAGGTGTGGAAGGTGTTGCCCACTGGATGCGCTCCCTCTCACTGCAGCCTGCTGCTCAGTGGCCCGTGACGGCCTTTTCATGAACTTGTATGTGCACACAAGCTTTTTTTGGGGGGTGGGGGGGGGGGTGGGATTCAAACAAAGACGGTCATTCTAACTGCGAATCTAATTTTGACATCCTTGCTGCTCCATCTGCCGCTCGCTCCCTCTGTTTTCATAAGCTGCTGTTGAGAACACGGAGGAGATGAGGCGGAGAAACCGAGCAAGGAGGCAAGAAAATAAGGAGGAAGAGAACTGACAGTGAGACATGACTGACAGCGGAAAGAGATGCAGGGAGCTGGCGAGCGGAGGAGGGAGGGAGATTGGATGTTGGGTTTTATGGGGAGATAAGAATACATTAAAGAAAACGAATATGCGGTTAGTGATTAGTTGCTCCTAGAAATGCTCATATGTATTTTTAATGTGGCCACAGGCTGATGAATGACGTGGTGAAATGTTATAACATTACTGGCTAGTTCGATAAACACCTTCTGCACAAATTACTCTATTGATCATTGCTTTTTGCTTTACATCTGCACGTATTCAGAGTAAATTTAACTTCCTGAGACGCACATTTCTTAAAGATGGAGGGTTATGACAGCGAGACCGTTGAGAGGAGAAAGCATCAGGCCATGAGGGATGGGAACTCTTCAATTCCCCAGGACACAACTGTATTTAGATTATTTCTATTTTTATAGAGTAGTACATTTCTATGTATATATGTACGGGTTTTTGCATATTTTGTTCAAATCTACATTTTTGTTGCAACATTTACAACTTTGCCTCATTCATCACTGACTGCACTGAGGTGAAATCCAGACTGCACAGTACCATCACCACCACCATCATCTCTCACTCGCTTGTTCTATCCTTCTCTTCCAATCAGTCCTGGTCATGAGCTTAGAGATTCTGTCCAAAGAGAGAGAGAGAGAGAGAGAGAGAGAGAGAGACAGAGAGAGAGAGACAGAGAGAGAAAAATACAGTAACCAGAAGAAATAAAACATGTTCCATAAAAGGTGATTCCTTTTTTATTTGCCACCTTCTGTAGCTGTGCATGATGAGAGAATGGAAAAAGGACAAGAATGAGAAATGAGTTAGAAAAAGGTCTTGGTAGAGAGAGAGAGAGAAAGAGGAAGGAAGGAGAAAAGCAGATGAAAACAGGAAAGCTACAGGGGATAAATAAGAACAAATAAAAAGCATGTGTCCTATAAACGGTATTCTGTATTTCATTGGCCATCTCCAGCAGCTGTGTGTGGAGGCCCAGAGGGGGCGAGTCGCCTCTCTGTATGTGTGTAACCCACATAAAGAAATTGTTTCTGGGAGAACGGCCGTAAATTCATTCCTAGCCGCCAGCACTGCTCTTGTTCCACCTCCCAAAGGTGAGCTATAACATCCAAACATATATTTTTTAGATTCTTAACACATACACACACACACACACACACACACACACACACACACACACACACACACACACACACACACACACACACACACACACACAGCTTCCTATAGCTGTCCTTAGTAGGATATTCCTCTGACTTCGGTTCAAGTGGAGAGCCGAATCCTAATCTCAGAAATCACATTTGCTGCATTTGGACAAAAATAAGCAACAAAACCTTTACACAAACACACACACACACACACACACACACACACACACACACACACAACACACAGGACTTGGCTCCCAGATGGCGGGTGTGGGACAGTAATGGTGACAGCGACAACAACATCAGCAGCACCTGCTGTGGAGGAGAACAGCAGCAGCTGCTGAGCTCACAGCTCCAGGATTACTGTAGCCTGAGCAAACTCCATTACTTCCTCTATTACCCAGGTATACACAGGCCGCAAAAAAGCACTTTACAGAAGTGCTGTTTACCCAGCATCCCCGTGCCACACGCAGGCTTCCCATCGAACACAGAGCCAAAAGGGGCAGAGGAGAACCTCCCCGCCATCCTGGATCTCTGGAGGTCTGTAGCGCTAAAGGCCGGTTAACTCGCGAATTCTTCATAATGAAGTTGTTGATTCAATCACAGCTTCTTGAACGTGAGCGTTGGCTGCTTTTTCTGTTTTGTGTGACTGTACAAAGAAATAAACACAATCGGCTTGATGAGGCCAAGCTCACAGTTTACACCTGTAAAGGTTTTCACACTGACCAGAGACGCACAGCAGCAGCCACAATAAGGATGTTTATGGACGTGTTCACATGTAGAAACGTGTGCGGAGAAAGAAAAGCGCAGTTATGTTTCTTGCATCAATCAGTGGAATGGTTCACAGTGCGTCGACGAGGATGAACGCGCCTTCATAAATGCTGAATGATGCACAGTTGAGGTACGTCGACCGCAGTGCAATAGTGTGTATTTATCGGAATAAATACTCAGTTAACAACAGTAATTGTGAGGTGAGTGTCAGTGACGAGGGTGTCCAGCGTGGGTTACAGGTTTCTTGTGTGAGCGTTGAGCCTCAGAAGTGAAATGTTCCTGTATCATTTGATCGTTTACTGAACTGAAGTTCATTCAGACCTTCATCAAGTCTCTCAGACCTGTGCTGCAGGTTACAGCCACGTAACATCGCTCTGACAAAGAAGATTATTCTCATCATCCAAAATAAGACTTTTCGAAAGAATTCTTTAAAAGGTCAATCAATTGACAGAAACTTATAAGCAACAGCTGATAATGAGTGTGTGTGTGTGTGTGTGTGTGTGTGTGTGTGAGAGCATTTTCAAAGGCTATCGACGTGATTGCAGTGCCAGCACATTACAGCTGACAAGCTCGCGCAAAACAGTGGACGAGGATGTTTAGAAAGAGGAAGGTTAATAAGAGAGAGAGAGAATGCGAGAGTGCATGTATGCTTGTGCGTGCGTGTGCGTGTGTGTGTGTGCGTGTGTGTGTATTTATGTCTGACTTGAGCGATGAAGTGCCATGTATTTGAATTGAAGGCCATCCATCACCTTTTCCGGCAACTCATAGGCTCTGTCATGACATGTTTCCCTTCATTTGCACTATTAATGACCATCTATCTTCACCAGACTCCTCTCTCTCTCTCTCCGTCTGTCTCTCTCTCTCTCTGTCTGTCTCTCTCTCTCTCTCAGTATGGTTTGGACTATTATTTCCTTCTCTGCTAAGGGTTGCATGATTGAGTGTATTTCCTAGTGATGTTCGGCGCTAATTCAAGCGCTTTTCTTCTCTTCAGTCTGTTGCAGCTCAACCTGTAAATTCAGCACAAAAGTAGGTGTGTTCCTCAGGTTAAAGGCCAGCAGTGAACAGCAGATACTGGCAGCACTGTAATCAGACAGGTCCTAATATATATATCCACACCTCTCTCTCTCTCTCTCTCGCTCTCTCTCTCTCTCTCTCTATATATATATATATATATATATATATAGATAGATAGATGGATAGATAAGTATTTTGCACGTGACCATATAATATACTCTCAGAGCGTACAGCTGCGTACCCTTTGAGAGCAGGTCGGTGCTGCAGGCTGGACGGATGTGATAACTTCTCCTCCTCCTCCTCTTCTTCTCCAGACTTCTATAAAAAATAAATCTACCTGCCCAAAACTTTCTCAATTTTCTACCTCAGTGAAGCTCAGAATATTGGAAACCCTTGCTAAATATTGATACAGTGCATTGTGTTACAAGGTAAATCTGTGTTTTACTTAAATTTGTCAAGCAAATAACTGGTTTTAGAATCAGTTGTTTGACTGACTTCTGTCTTCTGATGCTGAAATGCAAAAGCTTCGGCTTTGTTTGTGCCTCAGTGTCAATCTGCCATCAGACTGAGGTGAATGCTCGAATCGGTGCGTTTGAGTGCACTTCAGATGCGCTCCCTGTTACACTGCAGCCACCGACTCAACATGTTGCTACTGCAGTCCTTTCACACTGGATACCATAAAATTGTTGAATAAAGACCAAAAAAACGACAGTCTTTATGCACATGCATAGCAAGTGGGTTAAAGTTTTTTTCTGACTCGTCTCATCTTTGCATCATGACTGTCAGAAATACCTTGAGTGAAAGGACAAAAAGAAGGTCTTGTGATCCAGCGTGCTTGTCTGTCTGAATACCTGAAGACCCACAAAAGTTGATGAAATCTGGTGGAAAGATGGACGATGTTACAAGGAACAAGGCTTAACTTTTGGGGGTCAAATTGTTGCTCCTCAAGCCTGAAGACTTTTCCAGGCCATTGCTGGACTGTAGTTATTTCAGGAAGTTGAGCACGTTATCAGGAAATTCATTGTGGCTGTATAGAGAAAGACAAATATCAAGCTCCAGGACACGGTTTAGGGGTTTGGAATAAGACGCAGAGAAACATGAGTGCTTTCTAGTCATACGTATAAATTCTATATAAGCTGCCAAACAGAGTTTTGTAGATGACAACAGAAGGAAGTTTCATCGCCGTTCAAGAACTGAGTCTAAATGCTTGTCGCACACAAGGGGATGTTGTCCAGCCGGGCTGGTGACTGAGCTTCTCCTGTGTTTGGAGTAGAGAACGTTCAGTGACTGCAGCATGGCAGCGCTTCACTGTCCACTCGCACCCAGCGAAACCCTCACGTGGTCGATCAGACAGCTGCTTTAGCACAAGACCTCTCGAAAACAAACGGCACAGGTCTGGATTTGTATTTAATTGTGTCCACTTTCATTCCTGCTGTGTTAAGATGAACAGGAACCCTATTTGGACTTGATTTTGTGTGAATTGTGTTCATAAATTCATACTTGCTTGGAAAGAGACTTTATGAATGTGCAAATTTGATTTGCTGATCTTTCGCCCAGCGATGGCTCCTGCAAATTAGAGTGCAGTGACAGGATTCTGCGCCAGTGTGTGGGCTGGGAGGTGCTGTCGCTATCAGCGGCTCTTAAAACCGGACTAATATAGACACTGATGCTTTGGCCGTGTCATGGCTGACTCATTATGGCTGACAGCAGAGAGAAGCCGCTATCCAGAAGTCAGGGCTACAGCACACATACAAGCCTCTGGCTCCAGCAGCTTTCTTCATCAACAACTAGACAGCAATCACAGCGGTCATTAGCCTAGCATAATTAGCCCTGGCCTTGCCTGTGTGTGTGTGTGTGTGTGTGTGTGTGTGTGTGTGTGTGTGTGTGTGTGTGTGTGTGTGTGTGTGTGTGTGTGTATGTGTGTGTGAGTGTGTGTGTGTGTGTGTGTGTGTGTGTGTGTGTGTGTGTGTGTGTGTGTGTGTGTGAGTGTGTCCTGTCTTTGCTGTGCTCTCCTGAGGCCTGAGCTTGCCTGGGTCATTCCTTTAGCTGTAGTTAAGAGGAAGGAATGGTTGGGAGCAAAATCACATCCAAAAGACTTTGCAGTGAGAGAGAGAGAGAGAGACACAAACACACACACACACACACACACACACACAAACACACACACCCACACACAGACACAGTCATGACAGACAGAGCCGCTGTTTACAGAGTATAATGAGAGTAGTAACCTCTCTCCCCGTCTCTCTCTCTCTCTCTCTCTCTCCCCGTCTCTCTCTCTCTGTCTTTTCTTTAATAATTTCAACTCTTCGGCGTCTGTCTCGCTGCAGGCCTGTCCTGCTGCCTGCCTGTGTTTGTTTGTGTATGCCCTTTTATCTTTTAGTCTTTGATTATGTTCTTATAAGTGGAACCACTAGCTATTTTATGTTTGCCTCATTAGGTTGTCAGGCAAGCCCACAGCACATGCAATTATATCTAATTATGCTATTATGCATTTGGTATGAAGCTTTATGAACTGTAGATTGTTGTATTTGAGCACATACGCAACAGTAATTTGTGCAGTTTTTGTATTGTGTGTGAGTGTGTGTCTTGGAAGTAGCTGGTCTGAAGCTCTCTGATGGTGCAGATGAAGGTGGAGGAAGTCACACACACCCGTTGATTCTACTTCTGCATTTGTACACCACAACTATCCTGTACTGTTGGACATTCACAGACCTCAGGCCGTTTGTTTCTTTGGCTTCAGCCACGATTGACAGACTTCAGCTCCCTCAGAGTACATCAAACTGTAAAATAGGTTAATTTCTGCTGCCACCAGGGGACGCTATGACCAACCTGCCTCTCAATGTTGTTTTCATCCTCTCCTATGAAAATCAGCTGCATAGTTTTGTGTAATCCCGCTGACACACGACCTAGAAATGTTCAAGTGTGTGATTTGATTTGAAATTCATGCCAAATATGTTTGATTTGATATATCCTGCTATCAGTTAGCAGGATATTTAAAAAAAAATGAGTGCATACATTTGATGAAAGTCCATTTAATAATAATCCAAGGAAGAGGAGATTTCCTTTTGGTGGCAATCTGGATCAGATTCTAGATCCTGGATCCTGCTCTGGCCCGTCGGATGGACACAGCTGGGTTTCTTGCCTCCCTGGCTGAGGTTTTCTGTCTCTCAGTGCTTTCTGATTTGCAGTGTGTTGCCACAGGCACACATTCACATACTTCTTTTCTCACAAATATATAGGGAAATACTTCTTTCCTGTGTGTTTGATCAGAGTTTTTTGTGATTAAAGGTTTGCGTGGGCTGCTGAAGGTTCTCAGGCTGTAAATTGGGCCACAGCATTCTTAAGTGGGCTCTAGAATGCAGGACTGCTTCACCTTTCAGCACAGCCAGAGCATTTCTGTTTTTCTGCTAGACATGTTTCACACCAGCTCTTCAATAGATGAGATAAAAACACACAGTGGATGAAGGGAATGAGCTATAGTAGGTGGTGTGCTTCAGTGTGTCATGTTTCTCTGCAGATTCTATTGAGGAAAGCAGGCGAAGCTGCTCGGTTCCCAGTGTGTATGTGAGACAGCGCTGACAGTAATACAAGCAGTATCTGGCACCCCCTCCCAGGGATCACATCCTTAAGACGGTTTCCCTTTCTAATCCCCTCCTAATATGACTAATATTATGACACTGCCATTAGCCGCAGCACTGTGAGGGCACGCACCAGGAGAGAGCTCTAGTCATGCTCATGTGCACTCTCACAAGTGGATGCCTGCACACAAACACAGCCACTTTTCCACATAATAAACCCATATTTTAATGCTCTGCTCCTACAACACTGAAAAACAGAGTGGTAATATCTGCAGGATATCATTTGTTGGACTGATGATGACGGAGCAGCCAGGAACTTGTTGCTCGGCTGGACGAGCCCCAGCGGGCGAGGAGGCACCAATGCATCGGTGTGCAGGAGAAGACGACTTCAACAACAAACTCCCCGAGCAAAAAAGCAACAAACCACCAAAAAGACGATCCCTTGGAATGTCAGGAGTCTCCCTTTAGCACCAGATATGATGTTCTGGGATTTTACTTGGAAATACAAGATCATTTATTATTCCAACACTTAACTCCAAATGTTTGAGTTATTATATAGACAAACAAATACCTTGCACATCCTTATGATAACACGACATTCTTTCACTTCCAGCCAGCGGAAGACTCAGGCTGTGAAGGAGAGACAGCGAGAGCCTCTGAATGCAAAACAAGAATTCTAATTTTAAAGCCATGAATTGCCAAAAGACTACTTTCAATTTGATTGAATCCAACTTTATTAGCATTCCGCCTGCCTTTATGTGATGAGGCTGAGTCGGCCTTGTGTCCTCTCCCAGGCTGCAGCTGTGGCAGAGGAGGGCACAAAGAGGAGCTTCATTTGTGATGCCGATGGCTCTCTAGCTTTCAGTCACAAGGAATTACATTGTCAATTATTTTTGCCAATATGTTTTCTACATGTCTCTGCTCTTATCACACCTAAACCTGTTTTGGATTTGACTCATTAAGAACATTTCTACTCATGAAACATTTGTACAGTATCTTAAAATGCACAATTGTTCATTCATCATCCTCACTAGCGAAGAGATCGCCTCCACTAATCGCTGGAGTATCTCGCAGAAGTCCTGGTATTCTCTCAGTGGGCCATGCAGTGTTTTCACCATGGTGATGTAAAGACTCTGGTTTAACCGCCGAATCGACTTGTGTAGGGAAATGACCTGTTTTGGGATAAGATACATCAAAATGGCTGTAAACATCCTGACGTCTGGGCTCACAATTAAGTGGGTTACTGATGAATTACAGTGCATGATTTAATTTAGGTCTAATAGGAAGAGTGAATGAGAACGACCTGCAACATTTGGATGAAAATCCCTGACTGACTGCACTTTTTGAGCAACATGAATATAGATGACTGTGTTCTGCATTTTGCATAAAATAATGAGATCAGTGGGTTTGCAGGGGAGTCAGAGTTGACAGACATTGTTTATTGGTTAAATCTCATCACCGTGAGCCACGGTGTTTACTGTGTGCTTGTTCATACTTAAATCCTGTTGGATAGACTCATTAATCTTTCCCGAATTCCCTTTAGTGGAATGGTGATAAAAGAGGAGTTGATAGCTTCTTTAAAAGGTGAGACATCCGGAAAGATTTAGCATCCATGTTGTGTGCTTGAAGCATTAGTGTCAGGCTGTGCTGTGAATATTCCTCGGCTCTGAGTTGGGAATACTGTGCATATCCCTGACTATACTAATGAGGCCCTACAGGTCCTCCAACCCCACTTTGAATTGCTGTGTCGTGTCATCCAGGCTGCACCTGATGCGGCAGGGAGCTGTCTGTGGTGCTGACCATGGCAGCACAACCCTCTGAATTCTCCTTTCAGGGGCATGACTTCTACCATGGTCACTGGAAGCACTTGGTATACATGACAGGAATTCATCAGATCACAACCGTTTCTCGCCACGAATGCGTCCGTCGTAGAGGTCCGGCCACCCGCATGATGATGACGGTGACAGTGCTGCCCCCTGGTTGCCTGTCCGAGGCAGAGGTGGTGGTGCTTGAGCTGCTTTGAGGACATATTTATTCACAGTTGAGACTTCTCAGCACGGAGATTGTGATCTCAAGAATCTCCTTGACATAGCATGGTCTTTGTGACCCCAGAGGTGTTTGGGAAAGAGGAGATAACGCAATGAGGCATGCTGCAGAGAAAATCCATCTGAGGCAGAGTTGTTTGTTCATGGGGAGAGAGAAGAGAGAAGAGGGTAACGGGTCGCTGCGAAGGAAGAACAGCTGCTGAAAAAAATGACTGCGTGCAAAGGAGCATATGGAGGATAGACAAAATATGGAGACTTATTAAGGAAGCATTGTGTGTTTCTCATTGTGCTGCATGCAGTATGTTTACCTGCAGAATCCAAATGATTTGAGTTTTTCAGGGCATCGGAGCATCTCCCTATCCCACCCCAATTTCAACTTCAGAGCATCCTGTTTAAATATTGAAGAGCCTCTCTCCAGCTCCCTCTCTGAATGTGTGCTGCAAGTGCAAGTCAGTGCATATGTGCATACACACGCATGCATGTGTGAACTTTTGTCCTGCACCTCATTAATAGATGATAACCCCCGCTGGACAGAACTGTTCTAATGCACTTGTTGTCTCTGTCTGTTTCTCTCAAATTAACCTCAACTACTCTGGACTCAGGAGAACCACAAACATTGAAATGGGAGTTGGGGATAGGGTTGATGTGAGGATGCTGTGTGTATGTGTGTTTGTGTGGGTGTTTGCGTGCTGGGTAAGCCTTGGGGTAAGCTTTTAGAGGTCTGAGAAGAAGGGTGTGAGTGAGAAGGAGAGGACAGATTTGAGCAGTTATCTCTCCCTGCAGACCTCCTGTCCTGCCTGCCCACATACCCACAAACACACACAAACACACACGTATATACACACACGGACACACAAAAACGTAACCCGTTCCCGTCTGTAATCATGTTTAGCATGGCTCTCTCACACACATACACAGTCCGGCCTGAATGGGCAATCACATCGAGCTAGAACAGAATGCCTCTGCGGCCGACTGGCTGCTCTGTATTTGTTGTGCAGCAGCAGCAAAATCTCTCCTCTGTATCTGCTATTGCTCACCAGAAACAAGCCCTGAGCTGCAGGCAGACAGAACATTGCCCAGGATTGTGGGGTTGATGCTATTTTTACAGCCGGTGTGATGGGGAGTGTGCTGCAGGAAGCTCACGTCTCCTCCACTTGCGGGTACTTTAATTATACTGGGTGCTGTCTCTGTCTTTGTTACCTGGAATAAATGCATGGTAGGGAGATACAGGTAAATGGATAAATGGGTATATAAATTGACCGAGAATACAATTTGTAGCTGCTTTGTTTCTTGTGAAGGTAGATTTACAAAGAAGAGGCACTTCTGGGGAGTGTGTGCACGAGTGTGTGTGTGTGTGTGTGTGTGTATGTTTGTGTGTGTTTGTGTGTGCGCGCACAAGTGTGGCAGTTGGAGTAGAAATCAATGCGGAGAATATAGTGGCAATTACAACAGCAGTCTGCTAGTGGACCTAGTGGAACAAACCAACTAATACATGAATAAATAAGCAGAGTGAAATGGAGATGCAATGTCTGTGTGTGTGCGTGTGTGTGTGTGTGTGTGTGTGTGTGTGTGTGTGTGTTGGACTGGTGTGTAGATCTTGGACAGTCCTTTGCTGTGTCAGCCAATTAACAAAGTGTGTAAATTGAGCTCATTAAAGAAACACAACATAGACCACACACACACACACACACACACACACACACACACACACACACATTCACACACACACAAACAGACAGACAACAAGAACACACACACACTATACAACACAATACAGGTCTTCTACTCAGTCATGTCTGCTTGCTTGTGGTTGCAGTGTTTGTATGTGTGTGTGTGTGTGTGTGTGTGTGTGTGTGTGTGTGTGTGTGTGTGTGTGTGTGTGTGTGTGTGTGAGTGTGTGTCTGTTTGGACAAGCTGTAAAAGATTGATTTAGAGTTTCTAGCTTTGAACCAACTGCCAAGTGCTGCCTCACTAGCCCCCCTCACCCCCCCGCTCAGAGAACAAAAGCCTTTCAAGGTTCCCACCTACTAACTATTCCTCTCTTAGTCTGCGTCTCTCTCCAGGACTTTATGCCTCTTGGCCTCTTTTCTTGTCTTACACTCATCTGCTTCCAATCTGGGTTCTCCATTTCTCCGACTCCAGCCTCCTGTTTTCAAGCGGTGGAGTGCAGCACAAATATAACCTCTTCATTTGCTCCTCGGTGTTAACAAAGTTGAGTCATGCGAGAAGCTGTTTAGCTGGCGAGTGAGCGCTCGCCGCCTGTGTCTCTTGACTTTTTCTTCCTAATAAAAGCGTGAAATATAAGCAGTCAGGAGACTCAGGTGACAGTGTTTTCTCTTACTGCTTCTAATAACCATTAGTCATGAAACAATGTGGACTATTGTTGTTCACTCAAACGAGGGAAACATCATATTGCGGGAAAACAGAGGTGTGACAGTGAGGTGAACGGCTCTCTGTGTTTCTGTCACACTTGCTCTGCGTCTTAATTCTAATCAATTCAATTTAGTTAGTTCAATTTACTGAGGTTTAGTGGCATGAATATTAATGACAGTGTTGCTGAGTGTTTTCACTGCTCCACTGCTCCATTTACATGCACTGTCATATTCTGATATTCACCTGATTGATACTCTAAATCAGATCCTGGCGTGTAAACGGCGTGTTGTGGCCTGACCAGGGTCTGAGCTGGTGTGTTGCAGACTGAAGTGTTTTGTAGACATTTATAAACACTTCTTGTAGCGTTTTGCGACTTGCACGAGCAGCGTGGCAGAGCGCGCTGCAGCTTCCAGCGAGTGTTGCGAACTTGTTTGCTCTTGACTTGTTTACCAAAGAAAAGATGACTTCAAAAAGAAGTGGCAACATTTCGGGAGGACAACATTCTCTCTATTCTGGAGGGAACGGAGGAATTTAATGTGTGTGTTCGTACTTAATATCAACAGGAATATGAAGTGAATATTCTGTCTGAGTGGCTCATACAAACACCGCCGTGCTAACTTCCCTGAGAATAAAGCCAACAGTTTGAATATTGCAGGTCGTGTAAACAATACTGAATAATAAAATGGTGACATAAGTTTATTTTGTGACATTAATGAGTCATTTACACATAATTACATAGAACATTTCTAGGATTGGGCTTCAGAAAAGTTCTGGTCCTCTTTTATGTAATAATATCAACAGAATTCTTTTTAAAGATTAAAGAGATTTATTGCAGGGTTTCGAACCTCTGGCCTGTGGCTTATTTTGGGGATCTTTTTTTTAATTATTATTTGATTAAGAAGAAGAAGAAGACTCGTGCATTGATCACTTATTGATAAGTCACAGCAGTCCTGCCCCTGCTGTGCTTTGAGCTGGATGTCTCTGGGTTCTTAGTGAAACTCGGGAGATGTCGCCTGTTGGATGAATTCTTGAAGTTTGCTTCCTTGACTGTGTGCAGCATGGCTGTGGCAGCAGGAGTGGGGAGGGTTGACACTCCTCAGGGACCACATGCATCCACAGAGCAGAGGTGCATCACTCTCACAGAGTGATCTAAATGTGTGGGTCAGGGGTGCAGCGGCACACTGGTGTCCAGGAACCCAAATCCATGAAAGCAGGTAAGTAAGGTGGAGGTTTTAATGATGAAATTAAAGACAAAATAAGAGCTGAGTTGCTTGCAAAAAAAAGAAAAAGAAAGATGAACTAAATGAATAGAGAGGTCAAGCTGAAGGGAAACAACCAGAATGAACAGGAACCACCGAGAACCCGATTCAACAGCCCTGCAATGAGAACCTGAACTAAAGTACTCCACTAATGATAGAAGCAGAAACAGGGTGGGGAGCACCGGGATGAAGACAGGTGAGACGCAGGTGACTGGCTCACAAAAGGTGGGAGAATGGACAAAGACAGAAAGAAAAACAAACTGACGCCAGAGGAAAGTAACCTCAGTTAAAAAAAATTAGAAAAAAAAATGAACTGAGCAATGATCCAGAACACAAATACAAAGAAAAATTCCAGAAGTAAAACTCAAACAGTCCAAATGGGACGGAGACAAAACCTTGTTATGGACATGGGAAAGGCAGATAATGTGCAGAGGATTTGGAGGACGAGGAAATGAAGCTGCTGCGTCCACATTTTGTCATAGAATCTGTGTGGTTACGCAACCGGGGCAGGCGGCGGCACATCTGTGATCGACTGGCAACCCAACGTGTGATTGTCATTTGTTCTCATCAGCCTGATTCTGAAGCTGAGCCCTGACTTGTGAACGTCACTCTGCATTCAAAGACACAAAACAATTGTGCATCACACATTTACAACAAAGGGGAGGACAGTTGAGCCAAAACGCCCAAAGTCCTCATTCAACTGAGGATTTAACTTCAACCTACATGCTGAATTGCTGGGGGTGGGGGGGGTCTAGAACTGTGTCAGTTTGAAAAGCCTGACTGTAAAGTGGTAATCAAAGGCCCAGGAGCCAAACCTCCCCTGAGCCAAACCTCCATGTATTCACGTCAGTAGACTGACGCAGCCGCATCGCCTGCAGGCCAACCTCCATCTGCACCAGCACATCAGGACCGATTCAGGGAACAGAACAGACGATGTTATGACAGTTTTCGTTAAGAAACGGAGGTTTAAAAAATGACTTGATGCACTTGTGTTTTCTGTTCATCCATCCATTCATGCGTTTCCAGATGAGTGCCTGTTGAACCCCTTGCAACACGACAGTAGGAGTTGCCAGATTGGAGTGCTGCGGGGCCTGGTGCCATGCCAGCAGGGCCAGGTGGTGGGAATCTGTTGGAGATTAAACCGCTTGGTGACCAGCTACCCAGCTCATCCTGGCCCTGACAGACCAGGCACCTCTGGCCCCGTGACCTGTGGGGTGGGTGTCAGGCATATGGGGGGCAGGTCCAGCCCTGCCGTTGTCTCCATTTTCTGGACTGGGGAACCGTCAAAATGCTGGATCGTCTGCTCGTCATGTTCCCTTGCAAATAAAAGACGTCTTGATTGTATCCTGTTTGTGGATACAGTCATGACAAAATCATAATCAGTCCCAATCAACAATGCTAATGTTTCATTTAATGACGTATTACTTCACAATATCGCTGCACTGCAAATGCAGCATAATTCTGAAATTAAAGGTCTGAGCTGTTTGAAGTTACGTTGTAGCCATCATGAACACCAGCTTCACCTCGCACCCCAAACAGCTTCCAGCTAGCATGAAAAAACCCTTTCTTAAAAAATGTATTTAATTGCGTGTTTATATCAAAATGCTGTTAATTGTATGACACGTTTATACGTGAGCCACAACACCTGGAGCAGAGCCCGTCCAGGTGTTGTGGCTCACTCTCATCTGGAACCCGGCTCCCTTCAGAAGGATGGCAGTCTCAGCCCCTTTCAGTCCTCCTGACTCATTCAGTTTTAAATATGGTAAACGACAGATGATGCGTTAGTCAGCCCTGAGTTTTATCCACGCGCCAAATGGGGCGCCTTTAATCCCATCTTCATAGTTTAGCGGGTGCACAGGGGATTATTACAATGCTTAATCTCTGTTCTCTCCTCACTTTTAGAGCAACAAGGCTGCGTGGAAGGAATATGCTGTTACTTTGCCCTCCTTGTCTCTGTGGGCTGGCGTGGCAGAATCTCCCTGTACCATCATGCTCCATACTGGAGGTTTACTTGCCTCTGTGTGTCGGTGTCCCTGTGGACACTGACAGCATCATCCCACAGCAGCCGATTTCAGAGGGTGAAGCTCATATCAAATAGAATCTTGGCAGAGATCAATGCAGAGATGCAGAGATGCTTCTGCTCTCGTTGGGTGGCACAGATGACATGACCACTGCAACAAAATGATCTATTTTCACCTCCACTTATTCAAGTAAATAGAAATGATTGAACATTGAATGAGAAATAAGCTTGAAGCTAAGTCACGACAGCCAATCGGTGTCAGTCGATGTCCCGTTGAGTCAGACAATGGAGGACCAGCTGAGCGTTGCTTTTTCCTGCGTTTGTGCATCAGAGCTGATATCTTTAACCACTGGAGGGACATCTGAGTTGTAGATTTTGGGATGGTTTGCTGATGAGATGTGTGTGATATGATTCGCCTTGGGCTGTTGTTGACAGGGATGCTGAGCGCCCAGTCACTTGAAGATGGGAGTGGCTGTAGCACGCGAGTGACCTGTGGGTTACAAGGAGAGAAATCATCTTGTTTCAGTCCATACATCTCTGTAGTGGTCGAACATGAGTTGTTGCAAGTGGGGACAGCTAAGCTAACTAGCTAGCCTCTGCACTCGCCAGTGGCTGTGACCACAGTGTCCATAGCCAAGCGCTTAACATAATGTAGGCAACCTGTCAGTGTAGTTGAGGTAAAACAACTGAAGATTAAAGGACTAAACCTGTGTTCTCGCCAAACGTTCTTGAAGTGTACATAAAGAGTCGTAGTACCACAACAGCAGTTTCTGCTCCTCCTCTGCAGATGAAGTGAGGATAAAGACGTGGCGTCTGACTCAGACACCAGGCCTGCACCCATACTCATGGAGTCCAGGGTCACAAGGTAATTAACAGCTTTTATTCTAGAGCAGGCGTCTCTCTCTCTCTCTTTTTCTCTCTCTCTCTCTCCATCTTTCTCTCTCTCCTGTGTGCTCAGAATCAAATCTCTGCGGGTCACTGGGGAGCTGTAGACCTTTACCTGCTCTGGTCCAGCTGTGTTAAAGGTCAGATATGAGAGGATCCTATACATTGGTCTCAGATGTCAACAGCAGCCGCCACACAGCTTAGATTAAGGAGGAGGAGAAGACGGCTGCTGCCGAGAAATCACTTGTCCTGCAGCCTGTCAGTAACAGTCTGTATCTCTGTCAGGAGTGGAGAGAGAGAGAGAGAGAGAGAGAGAGAGAGAGAGAGAGAACAAGAACGAGAAGGAGAGTGTGTGTATGTGTGTGTGTCTGTGTGTGTGTGTGTCCGTGTGTGTCCGAGAGAGAGGGACTAGTTATATTCACTTTTGTTTGTAATATCAACACCATGCTGATTCTCCTGTCCCTGTTGTGTGTGTCTTGCCAGATGTGTTTATGTTGGGTGTGTATTTATCGAGTTATGTGTGTTTGTGTGACAACCAGGTGTGTGTCTGAGTCTCTGTACCTCACAGTGAGAGATCTCTATGTTGACAGGGCTGGTGCTGTTTATTTCGGCAATATGCTGTCAGGAGCAGCAGGACACGGACTGTGTGTGTGTGTGTGTGTGTGTGCGCGTGTGCATGTGCGTGTGTGTGTGTGTGTGCAGGAGAGTTAGTGCATGCTGAGTTCTACATCTCAATTGCTGTCACACCCTGAAGACAGAATTCTGTAATCAGACATAATCAGATGTGTGTTTGGGTGTGAATGCATGATCTGACTGGGTAACTCTGAGAACTCCCAACAGGAATCAGGTGTAATTGGCCCCCCCACTACCACCAAGTAAACCCCCCACCACCACTGCAGCTGGGTAAGAACACTCCAAACTGCAGCTACTAGTTTCCATTATTGCAGCATGACTTTTTTGATAGCAGGAGAACAGCCCGCTCATATAATTGTTATATCTCCATGATCGAGTAATTGTTTGTGTGCGCTTGTGTTTGATGTTGTCGTACCAATCAGATAGCAGCCTGAAGCAAACCAGAACTGCTAGATCGTGAAACCAGCGAGAGGGTGAATGCAGCGCCATCGTTTATTGACGCCACAGGGAATTCCTTTTGTTGTCTGGTGTTTAACTTGTGTCCTTTGGCACCAGTGAACAAACATGACACATATGGTGTTATAAAATAAACAATTATCTCTTAAACCTTTTTTTTTTACAAACGACCACTTTCTGGAAATATCTGCTTACTATGAAACAAGTGGAGTATTTGATCAGTAGACACTTGCAATAATCATTTAAAAATAGTCTTTTCTGATTCTTTTAAAATGTGTATGCAACATTTCTGCATCAGAATCGCCTCCGGAAAAATAGTCCCAGTCTTGCACACTTGAGTTATTGTGAACAAGTTAACTGCCAGCAGTTCGAACTGAGCCATTAAAAACCTCAAACAGTCAAACTCAAGCGTTTATTTGATGGCCTCACCAAGGAGGTTATGTGATCAGCAGCACGTCTGAACTAATGGATCAAATTTGATGAAATTTGGTGGAAAGGTAACAGCTGACTAACTTTTGGAGGCGATCTGCATCACATTGCTTCAGCCCACGTGAGCGGGAGAGGAATGCTTCATCCTGATCGTAGTCTGGATCCAGACAAACCATTTTTGATGTGAAGGTTGGTTTTTTTTTTTTCCTTCAAAATATTGAGCCAATTAGCCGATGAGTTGGTAGCACATTTAAAAGTAGACTGATCACTTGCTGTCAGAGATGGGCGGGAGCTGTGGCGTATAAATAATTTCGCCTGCCATGTTTTGAACCCAATTGGTACGACATGTTTTACTTTTGAAAGTTACCCGTGATGGTTTCTATGTTACCCAGGATGTTTTTTGGCCTCAGTGATGACGATCCAGTCTCACCTTCCTATTCTCTTCTTCCCTTTTCTTTATTCCTGTAACATGGCACCTACTCCTGATAATTTTCAAGGCTTTCAGACCTTGCTCAATCACCTTCCACCTCTGACTAAAACAGCTTTTACTTGGAGCAGAGCTTCGGGGCCTTGTGACAGTTGGTCTGTCTGGGAAACGTTAGAATGACCTGCAGTAAAAGGTGAGAAATAACTCCTCTTCAAATGCAGTGCAGAGATGTCTATAGGCAAAGGTGTCAATGACAGTCAAGAGTAAAACATCCTGAAAATTAATCCATAGAAATTTGATCAAAAAGGATGTGAAACACGTATTTGAATAAGAGCAGTAGAGCAGGCGTGAAGATGAATAACATGAATGTATTAGGGATCAGAGGGGACCGGTGCATTTCAAATAACCTGAGATGTTTGGGAACTGTTGCTTCACCCAATTTGCAGATGCAGAGGTGTCACTTAGGAGAGGTGTCACCAACTTGTGCTAATGTATTCACAGATTAAAGACTACCTCTGATCACAGGTGTGTGTGTGTGTGTGTGTGTGTGTGTGTGTGTTTGCTTGTACAGAGGAGGCGGCTTTGTCATCTTGTTTTTATTTGCATATGTGGTGTGTGAGTGTGTGTGTGTGTGTGTGTTTGTATGTGTGAGTCTCTCTCTCTCTTATGGCTCACTGCCTGCCAGTCTGAGCACGGATGAGTGACATGCGTCAAATGTCTAAACCCCGGAGACGAGAAGCTGTCATGGGAATCCAGAAGGGGGGGCAGTCTAGGGATGCGGTAAAGGTAGAGAGAGAGAAACGTGAGGAAAGAAATCACAAGTGAGGAAGAAGACTGTTCATTAGGGATGTGTTTGTCTGTGTGTGTGTGTGTGTGTGTGTGTGTGTGTGTGTGTGTGTGTGTGTGTGTGTGTGTGTGTGTATTAGCAGCGGGGTGCTAACTAGGACATATTTCCCCAAGTGAGGCAAAGTCATATTTTGATTTTGAAAAAGATTCTTCTTATCTAAGTATTTTTCTTGTCACTTTTTTTTTACCTCTGCGTGAACTGCTGTGCGATGCAGCGTATCAGCAGATCTCCCTCACTGCTCTAAGTGCTGAGTTGCTTTAATGTCAGTACACAGCTTATGTATTTTGAGTTGCTACACTGCATCACTTGCATGTCAATTAGACTATTTCATCATAAAGGGGAGCACACATGGGGGTAAAAGAGGCAAATTCAAGTATAACCTGGCAGCCATTTGCTTTCTTTCACTCGTAACCTCCCACTTTATCCCAGCAAACGAGCCTCAAAATGTCGACCTCTTTACTTTTCCACTGAATATTGCATGTCTTCTTTTCCCTGTACTTTGTATTTGCAGCAGCATTCCTTCTCTTTGTTTTCAATTTTTCTAAGCCAGCAATTGTTTTATCTGTCCCCAGGCTGGATGCCTCAGCCGCTTCCAGTAGGACATCCAAAGCAAAAACTCTTATATATTCATAAGACAGACATACTCACCCCAGATTGTTCCAAATTGCATTCTAGTGCTTTGCTACACATGTTCAGAGCCAAGAATGGGAACCTCAAACAGGTATTGTGTCTGTGAGAGAGAGAGTGTGTGTGTGTGTGTGTGTGTGTGTGTGTGTGTGTGTGTGTGTGTGTGTGTGTGTGTGTTCATCCCTGATTGTGAGAGGGAGGGATGTATTCCATTTGAGGCGACCAGGTTTCTGTGATCACAGCTCTGATAGGAATTGTGGGAAACCACACTCACAACGAGCCACCCTGGAATACCAACCAGAGACGCTGACACACACTCCCAAAGACACACTCGCATCTTCACATGTGGCAACAATCTTTTCTCTTCCTGCTGCTGCTCAGTTTTTGATTAGCATTCTTGAATGTAAATGTTTTCTTGAGCATATAATACATGAGATCTTGCTCTCAAGTGTTGCTGTCATCCCACCAGGTGACTCGCGTGAGTCGATGCAGCAGTCAGCAGCATCGGGCTCATACAAACACGCTGCTTAGAAGTCTCAGATAGCTGCTGACATTTTTCTGCTCCAGCAGCGTCACAGCCGTAGGCAGGTCGTGATCTTAGGAGCGCCTCGAGAGAATTTCTTAAAGTTTGGCACACACATTCATTGGGACCCAAAGATGAACTGAAAACATCCCATTTGTCTCAAACATCCACTGGGACTTGCAGATGCCCTGATGGCATTTTAGTGGTGGAGGTTAAGGCCAGTGTGACAGGCACACAAAGAGAAATACAAAGTGTTTCTACTTTAGTTTCCTGTAAAACTGTTGTTCAACCAGTAGGACGATCCAGTTTACTGGGATATATTTGGATCATGGTGAATAAAACACAGTGTGTTTCTTGATCATTAGCAGTAGTACTTTGTAGTTTATAATATATTTTTGAAAGCAAGTTTATTTTAATCGGTACGATATTTTGTTGTATCATTTAGGACTCTTTAGAAAAATGGGAAAAAATTGAAAAAAAAATAGGACTCAGACAATACAAATACATTGATGTCATCTTTTGAAATCCTCAGTCAAAATTTGTTGGACTTATATCATGCATCCAAAGGGCAGGCATGTGGATATATACTGTGTGCATGTGTGTGTGTGTGTGCGTGCATGGGTGTGTGTGTGTATGTGTTTTGCAGGGTCATGGGTGCATGAGGCCAAGCGTTATAAATGATTTACTGAAATTACAGTGGTAGTGCAGGAAAACGTTTGCCCAGATTATAGGAAGCAAATCCCCCACTAACTCTGGCACAGAAATAGTCTATAGATGTACATAATGGCCCAGAGAGTTTCAAAGGTTCCTCTATTAGTGAGTAAAAGGGTTATTGTCACATCTAATCTTTGTGGAAAATAATGTAAATTTACAATAAAAAGATTAGATCTGATCATTTATCAGCTCCTTTTTGGAATTTTTTCTTTCTATGTCCTCAGAGGGTGAGACAGAACTGACAGAGAAACCGTTTCACCCTCTAGGAAAGTTACTCTGTCCGTCCGTCCATCTGCCCGACGCTGAGTCCTGCCAGACCAGCAGCTGAGCCGCCCGCCTCAGTGGCTTCAGCTCTCCATTATCATGTCTGGTGGAGAGATGTGTGTAACAGTCAATGGCTCACCCTGATCTGTTGGCAATAACTTGTGATGGGAGTTTTGATGTGTGTGTGTTTGTGTTTGTGTGTGAGTGTGCATGTGTGTTTGTGTGTGAGTGTGAGTGTGTGCCAAAAGCCTCACATTTGCCAGACAAGCTGGCACTGTAAAATGGTTCCTGCTGAGAACAATTTGCTATGACAAGACACATTGCAGTTGCATGTTTAGACATTAACCTGCCTGCTCAGTCATGAGTCAGTGCACGATGAGATGAAAACAGAAGCAAAGGGCCCCCGTCCCTGTACACATCAACACACACACACACACACACACACACACACACACACACACACACACACACACACACACACTTCAGCATATTCCATTTTTTCGATCCTATTTTTTGTGTCTTCTGACTACCATAAATTATGTGTGAGCTAGACCTTTTGCATGGCTGCGTGTGGATTTGCATGCATATGTGTGTGTAACCAGAGCCCATCTGTTGTTGTGTGTGCTGATATTGCAAATGCATCTGTGGGGAGCTGCGAAGGACATTAGGAAGAAACACGCGCATACACGGCCAACCTGCACATACTTGAGCTAACAGTTCATATGACACTGTAATTACAGCCAGTGATCGTGGATCCATTCATCAGTCCTACTCCTTGGGCCATTGATTGACCTCCAAAAATATCACCATGTGACAAAAGGAAGAGCAGGGATGGATCGTAGTGACAGATTGCAAGTAAAGAAGATGGGCAGAGATTGGCAGGCTACATGTTGGTGAGCCTGCAGGTGTGTTTGTGGTATTCATGAATTGTGTGTTTGTAAAATTCATGAACTGTGTGTTTGTGGTATTCATGGACTGTGTGTTTGTAGTATTCATGGACTGTGTGTTTGTGGTATTCATGGACTGTGTGTTTGCTTGTCCCAGTTATGGTAGTCCACCTCCTGCCATTGTCTCCTGTGTTGACCTGCTGCGTGACTGTTCTATCTTTAGGATGAGTTACACACCTTTAATGCTCTGCTGCTCTTTGTGGATGCTGGTTAAAAATACCATAAACAGATGTACAATCACTGCGAACATAAAGCACACGTGCACACACACACACACACCTGCACACACACACACACACACACACACACACACACACACACACACACACACACACACACAGATGCAAACCACAACATGGCAACCTGTGTGAAAACAGCATGCATAAGTTAGGTGCACCAAGTAGTGAGCTACTGAGCCGTATGTAGGACAAGTAAAGACAGAAAGTCTCCACTCAGTGGTTCTGTTTCCCAGGCAGGGGTACATGCCCCCCCCCCCCCCCCAGTACAGACAGCAACAGTTTCATCAATGGGTTTGTCCGTCCATTGTCCTCCACCCAGACCGCCCTCTCCCCTGCCACTTCCACCAGCTCCCCTGGGGGAATCCCAAGGCGTTCCCAGGCCAGCCAAGAAATATAATCCCTCCAGCGTGTCCTGGGTTGGCCCCTCCTCCTGGCCAGACATGCCTGGAGGCGTCCTCACCAGATGCCCAAACCACTTCAACTGACTCCTCTCAACATGGAGGAGCAGCGGCTCTACTCTGAGTCCCTCCCGAATGTCCAAGCTTCTCACCCTGTCTCTAAGGGTGTATTCACAATCTCGTTCTTTCGTCATTACCCAGAACTCATGACCATAGGTGAGGGTTGGAACGTAGATTGAATGGTAAATCGGAAGCTTCACCTTTTGGCTAAGCTCCCTCTTCACCACAACGGACTGGTTTAGTACCCACATCACTGCTGACGCTGCCCCAATCCACCTGTCAATTTCACGCTCCATCCAACCCTCACTTGTGAACAAGATCCTGAGATATTTAAACTCCTCCACCTGAGGCAGGACCTCCCCCCTGACCTGGAGTGGGCAGGCCACCCTTTTCCAGATGAGGACCATGGCCTCAGACATGGAGGTGCTGATTCTCATCCCAGCCTCTTCACACGGTTGTGAACTGTCCCAGCAAGAGCTGGAGGTCATGGTTTGATGGCGCTAAGAGGACCACGTCATCCGCAAAAAAGCAAAGACAACATTCCCCCACCACCAAACTCGACCCCCTCTACCACCCAGTTGCGCCTAGAAATTCTGTCCATAAAAGTTATGAATAGAACCAGTGACAAAGGGCAGCCTTGGCGGGGTCCAACCCTCACAGGGAACAAGTCAGACTTACTGCTAGCGACATGAAGCAGGCTCTCATTCCTTAGGTACAGAGACTTAATGGCCCTTTGTAAGGGGCCATCCACCCCATACTCCCGGAATACCCTCCACAGGGTGATAGTTGGAACAGACTCTCTGATACCCTTTCTTAAAGATGGGGACCACCACCCTGGTCTGCCACTCCAAAGGCACCGCCCCCGATGTCCATGCTATGTTGCACAGACGTGTTAACTGACAGCCCTACAACATTCAGAGCCTTGAGATACCCAGGCGGGATCTCATCCACCACTGGAGCTCTGCCACCAAGGCCCCTGCCTTGGTCTGCTGCCCGATCCACACTGCACCAAACCTTCCTGGTTTCTCTTGCAGGTGGTGGGCCCACGGGGGAACAAGTCCATGTATCCATTCCGGGCGCCATGGGCAAAAGTCCGGGCGCCATGGGCAAAAGTCCGGCCACCGGGCGCTGATGCACGGGCCCCTACCCAGGGCCAGGCTCCAGGGCGGGGCCCTGGTAACCCTCCCAACTGGGGACACAGGCTCTTACTCTTATTCTCCATGAAGGGTCTTCTGAAGGGTCTTCATCAATGGGAACAAAAAAATAATCTGTTGTATCCTCTTAAGAACGTCCATCAAAATACATCAGATTTTTGGGGTCTCTCACCTGTGCCTGCAAAGACCTGCTCACTTAACCAATCAGAGGTGGAGGACAGCTGCTGGCGGGTCTTTGCATATTACCACCCACAAGGATTCTGTCCATTTCCTCCTGGGGCAGGAAAATAAAGGCATTTACTTGTAGTTTTGTTGTCTATTGTGCTCAAATATGGATAAATGGTCAAGGCAACCTCACTCCTCACTCGTGGGAGCAGCAGGAACCCTGTCAACAGAGCGAGCATGAATGTTATCACTGCTAGCCCAGTCACTGCTGGTGCTAGCACCATCTGTGGAGGTGGAGGGGGACCCAGCAGGAGGCTGAATGTCTCAGGGGGTACAGGACTTGAAAACCACCGCTAGCTTGTACTCACAGATGATCAGTTGGGGGAGGAGCAGTCCTCCGCAGATATCTCAGGTGAAGCACACACGTACAGAAAAATAATCCTTCATGTTGGAATGTGTGTGGAATGTGAATCTCTAGATTGTTTGTGCTGCTGTGCATCACCTGTGTGTGTGTGTGTGTGTGTGTGTGTGTGTATGCCTTTGTCAATGCCACTGTTTGAACTTTGCGTCCTTCAAATAACAACGCAACATTGTCTATGACTTGAGAGCTGCACAGATGGGTGGAGGACCATTTACTAGTTAAGGAATGTGACTTCAGGAGGAGAAAAGGAGTCAGCCATGTTGCTCAGGAGCCACAGTAACAATCAGTCTGCAGCCGAACACAGGTGACAATCATGTGACACGTACCCAGGTGTTGCGCAGCTGATGACACCAAGGGGTTAAAGCAGGAGGGATTACACACATACAGGAAGGTGAAGTCATCACCCTTGTTCCCCCAACACCATATGAGTTTAGGTAAAGAGCACCGTAACAATGACTTATAGAGGCATTTTTTTGTCTTTGTGTTTTAGTTTAAACAAAGTTGTAGTATTTATTGTTCAGAACAATTGCCAGTGATCAGGGGCTCCCCTAACACAACCTAAATCTAGCGTAAGTTCTTGCAGCAGGACACCCTTTCTGCATCATGATTATTCATCTAAATCATTAAAAGCATTTCGTCAAGCATCCTTTGCAGATATGAACATATGAAGTTAAATCATTTTGAAGATATAGCTGTCATTTCAGTCAAAGATGCTTCCAGAGACACACGGGCCTACTGGGACCACCCAGGCAGATGCTTCATTTACAAAATTATGCATTGAGGGCAGAGAAATGGGTCTGAACTGGGGGAGTTGGAGGAGCTATAGAACAAGAGCAGAAAGGCCCGTAGCCATCAGTGAGGCACCCTGCTGTGGTCCCTTTGTTGGTCTTTAGAAACTCCTGCTGAGAGAGAGAGAGAAAGTGTGTGTGTGTGTGTGTGTGTGTGTTGATCTGTATAATGTTATAGACGATAAAGGGAGACGTTAAAAAAGAGAGGAAGAGCGATGCCATTCTACCATCACAGTCATTCTTGGCCCTCTCTTAGTATTCATTAAAATGAAGCAGAAGTTTTGAAGGGCAGCTTGGTAACTAATAATGGCCTCCTGCCTCTCATCTACTCACATCACAGCTCATCAGAGTTATCCTTCCACCGCTTCCCCCTCACGTTCTCTCTAAATATCTCTAATATACTTTTATCCTCCCTCCCTTCCTCTCTCGCTCTCTCTCTCATCCACATATTTCTCCACATGAACTGTAACCAGAAGCGTTGGTTGTCCTCCTCCACTGACACACATGGATGAATCCAGTGCTGTTTTTCACGCTCAGCCTCAACATTCTCTCCCGTTCCCAAAAGGCATGACTGATTTTAAACAAAAACTGCATTTGAGTCGGCCACACTAAGTGTGAGTGTTCACTGTGGGCTTTTAAGTGTGTGTGTGTGTG
>NC_141328.1:28302625-28425125 GCF_037954235.1 Aulostomus chinensis | reverse complement strand
TGTTTTTGTCTTGGGCAAATGACCATGGTGTAAGCAAGCATTTGGGCGTCATCCCTAACTTGAGGTTTGAAGGTCAAAAAATAGGACAACACAAAGGTATAAAAACTCATCTAGTTCTTTACAGTACATACTTGTGTGTTTGAAGTATTTGCGTGTGTGTCATTGTGTGTCACTCAGATAAACTCTTGCCCTTTGTGATCTATCATATGGAGGATCATATTCTCAGACAGGAATCAAACCTTCAAAGTAAAAAAGTCTAAAAACGTGTTCGAGGTCTGAAGACCTTTAGTTTGAAAGGTCTACAGACTTGCTAGAGGTCTGACAGACTTCATGTATGCGCTACGGTGTTTTGAGTTCATGTCAGTGTGCTAACACACTCAAAATGAAAAACATTCTGATGTTTTTCAGGTATAGTTATGTTTACTGTCTTAGTTTAGCATGTTAGCATGCCAACACTTGTCAAACCCAAAATGTAACTGATGACATTGCTTGGTGTTGTCTCTTCATTTTTAAAACAAAAATGTCTTCGTCGTAATGTTCACGATGTGTCCAGCCAGGATGACGATGAATCTGCTGCTGGTCCTAAAATGCAATAGAACAGAAGAAGAAACTCTCCAGGATTCATCCTCTGAGCGCCATGTGAGTCTGTTGGCCATCCAGCCGTGTTGGTGGATGGATGGACAAGTCAAGCCACACAACACTCAGACAGAAAATCTTTCCTTTGATGAAGCGACACATCATTTTTATTTTTATACGGTAGGACAACCGATTGAAGAGGTTGTTTACATGGAATGACATGTAATGTATTATCTGATGTCTTAAATACATCAACATTCAGCAAGACAACGGCTGGAATGGTGACATTATCGTGATCCGTGAAAGACTTCAGTCCTCGTTTCCTCCGCTCTCCTTCAGCCTCTGCCCCTTTGTCTTCTTCGCTTGTTCTTCCTCCCCCCTTTTGACAGCATCGTTAACTTTTTTGTCTTCATATCATGGCTGTGTCCTTTCTCTGCACTTCCTCTCGACAACATCAGACAATATCTTCACATTGCTTTTGATACTACAGCGAGCTAGTGTGAGTGACCGCCACCGCTCTGCTTCTCAGGAGACTGAGATAGTCGTCTCTCTGATAAATGATCAGGATGAATAAGAGTCATATCTATTTTTCTCTCTTCATAGACATACAAATGCTAGTTTTGTGTGATAGATGGACACACACACACACACACACACACACACACACACACACACAAACAGGCTTGTGGGAGTTACTGATTTCACTGCTGAATTGCTGTTTGGTGGTGCAAACACTCCATGACAAATTACCCAACACTATATCACACAATTTGACACAGAAAGTATTTAAATGTTCTACATTATAGCTGCATAACCTGCTGCTTCAATACAATTTATTCTCACAAATGATATATTTCACTGACACACACTAAAACGATTTCCCACTTTAAAAACCCCTTCATATATTTTTTCAAGACAAGCAGTGATATCGTGATGCTGTGTATCTTCAGAAATCACAATCACGTCCTGTTAATTACCACTCTGACTGATGCGGCGAGTCCATGCAACCCATTTTCCAAATGGTGAATATCTCAGCGAATGGAAACTCCTTGAATATTAATGTATTTCCTCTACATTTTTTCTTCAACTGTTTGGAACTCAAACAGAGCTCATATGCCCGCGAGATGTCTGTCCGGCTTTCGCTAAGATGCATACACACGCCCACGTGCGCGCACACGCAAATACGGAGTGGAGATGGAGAGGGGAAGCTGATTCGCCGCATGGTGCTGGGAGGGCATTCCAGTGGGACTAATTAAAGGGATGGAACAGACTGCAGAACTCATCGGAGACCACCACTCTTTCTCCCACTCCATCTCTTTCGCCTTGTTCTTCCTCTCTCTTTTGCTCCACTGTGTTCATCTAATGAAAGCAACATCATCCAGGGTTACAGGATCCAGTGCTGCTCTCTTACCTCTCCTCTTGCTGGCGGATATGATCTGGGAAGGCCGACATCTGTAATACCTGTACAGTGTCCTCAACACCTGGAACAATTCACAAACACATGCAAGGTGTTGACAAGCAGAATGCAATCAGGTTTAAATACTCATCCACTCTTTCACTCGCAGTCTTTAATTCCATCAGTGGATGAAGACGCTCCTTTGTGAGGTTTATGTTGCTCTGCTCAGACGTGTGCACAAGTCACCGCTAACTCCGACGCTGATGGAGAGTCAAACTGTTGCGATAGATGCTATTCATCAGAACCCTGTGTTCATCACACATTCACAGCCCTCTTTCTCTTGTTCTCTCACTCTTTTCCTGCTTCTTTCTGAATCCATTTCTACATCACACACCCACTCATTCTGCGGCAGACAGACCAAACAACCAGCCGTAATGAAGTAGCACTGCATCATCACAAACACTGCTGTGTGTCTAAATGAGCTGGAGTGGAAGCAGGCAGCGTCTCTGCTTTGTTTCCTAATTATTTACTACTGGCAGTGCATAGGTGAGGCCAGGAGGGTGGGAGGAAGAGGAGGCGAGGGTGTAGGAAGAGCACTGTGGAGGAGATGGATGAGAGAAGAGAGCAAAAGTGACAATAAAGTGTACATGTGTATGATTCCTTGTGTATGTGTGTGATGCCCTCTAACCAGAAAAAGCCTTGGCTCAGCCTGTCTGGCTTTGCAGCTTCACCCGGCTCTAGAAATGCCTGGCTGCATAGCCAGATGACTCACACACACCCCGCTCAGAACTCAAGCCAAGGCTTAGCACTCACACACACTTCCTCATGACAACAGCGCTCACACACATGCGGGTCCAAATACATGTGCACAAAAAGACACATGAAGGCACAACCTAACCAGGTGTGTGTTTAATCTCGTCTGCACAGAGCTAATCTACACAGATTCACACGCTGTCCTGGAAAGTTGGGTTTGCTTTACTTACGTCATCTCATATCTGCTCAAAAGCTCACAGGAGACTTTTATATTTTTCTTTGCAACACCTGCTGTCTCACTATGGAAGTAAATCAACAACCATGAACAAATTCAAAGAGTAGCTCAACACTAAATCTGTTTTATATGCACTTTATTATTCTAAATGTCCCCAGCAATGACATTTTCTTTCTTCTCCTATCAAGAGCTAAAACACAAATCAGGTCTGTGGAGAATTTCGGTTGCAGAAATGAAGAGTGTGTGGCGGGTAAAAGTGCTCTGAGGAAATCAACATCCATCTACATGTACTTCCTGTTTAGAGAATTCTAAGAAGGTAAAATGGAGCGTTTTCTTGCTTTTGCTTTGCAGGTCTCTTGAAGTTGTGTGTGCAACAAATGTAGTAGAAACACGTGTGTGTACCCAAACTTACTCACAGTTTGTTGCCCAGAATATAAAGGTATGCTGTACTGCTTTGATGTAAATACCTGCTGTCATTGGTGCAGGGAGATGTTTTTACTCAGAACTGTTTCCATCTTCCGGCAGAATAAAATACAGAATGATGATCCAGGTTCATAAATACTGCTGATAAATAAATGATCATGTGTTTGATTTGTATTATACATTTTTCATCAGTTTTTATGACAGCCTGTGTTTTCCCATCCAATCGTTGGACTGATTTCCACTCTGACACTCAGCAGATGCCATCTATTTGCAACCATCCAAACACGCACACACACACACGCACATGCACACGCACACGCACACACGACTATACGAACAGGAGTTGGCTTGCAAACGTAGGAAAATAAAGAGCAAGTTTCCTCATATCTTCTATACTTCCTCCTGCATCTCTATGTTTCTCTCCCCTTTCCTTCCTCTTGAATGATTTTGCACTGAGCAATAATTTTCTACTTGTTAATGACTTGTGAAGTGCGTTTTACCAGCTGTCAGACCAAACCTGTTGTGCCAGTGTGATTTACAGTTCTCTCCGTGTTGTCAGTGTTTTACGCTTCTCAAAGGCTGGAAGGGAGACTAACCCGAACCCCGAACTGAGTGCTGTTTGACGTGGAACGACGTTCTCCACGTGTATTCTCTGATGGAGTGTGTGTGTGTTTTTTCCTGGCAGAATGCGGGAGCGGGGCCCTTGCATCTGCGGAGTAGGTGTGTGGAGTCTGCTGCTGTCTCTTTGTCTGGCTTCCCTCACACATGCACACAGGAGCCACACAGGTAGGACTGTTTCTGTTCATGTCCATTCACACGTGACTGTGCATAAAGCACCTTTGTACGAATGTGTATTGCATCTGCTAGATGATCACTGTAGCAGCCACTGCAGCCAATTTCTTTTCACACGTTGTGAAATTGGATGAATAGACCTGTGCTGTAGCCGAGGGACACAAGGGGTCAGATTCACAATGAGGTACGACCACAGAGGCGGCTTTTCAGGAAGCTCACACAAACTCTTGTTCAATAAAAAGGCAGGGGGGGTGTGAGTAACCCAACAAAAGGGGTCTTCTCAGTTCAGGGGCATTCACGTTTTCCCATCAGTGAGGGACGATGCTGGCTGTAGGTTATAACACATCACCAGAGAGCGTCACAGCTCAGAAATGCCTGGGTTCATGATACCGCTCCTCATGGGCCAAGTGGCTGAGTCAGGAGCCTGATTGTGCCCAGAGGCCTCTTACTGCTTTCCAGTTCATTTCTCATGTGAGGGCTGGTATCTCCACCCTCCCACTTTACAATGATCACCTGTGTGTCAAGCTGAAAATTACCTTCCTCTGGGAGAAAAAAAGCTTTAATGGAAAGAACATTGAAGCTGCTCACTGTGTGTGGATGAGTTTCATGTGCCTGAGGTCACACTGCTCACAAACACCTGCACCGGTTGGAAACATGCATGTGAACTCCTGTTGTGTATTAGAGCGGTTTTTGTTGAGAATGTTACAAAGGCGCAAAGCTCCAGGGTCATTTTATCGGGCTGCAGATCCGTGTTGAGTAGGTACGTGTAAATTAGTGTACACGTCATGTTACACAATTACGCCACACTCTTGTGGTTCATACTCGTTTGGTTTTTAGACTTAAAGTGTTGTGGTGTTATTTGTGTGGAGTACTTTTTTAAAATGTTGATTTTCATTTATTTGGCATTTTTTAAATTTGCTGTGAGCAGTTTTACATGACAAATGAGACACAAACACCAGGCGCAGCAAGGCTTGGAGCGGAATACTTTATGAACGTCAGGTTTTCTGCAATATGTTTAGAGCAGGAAATTAGAACACTGAGATGCACACAGTTACAGCAGCAACACAGCAGAATTTACAGATATGATGTAACAGTGAACAATATGCTAAACAAAGAGTCACATCATATTCAGATGAAACGATGAATGCTAAAATTAGCTTTTGACCTTCATAAGAAAATGTGCTGGTCTCCCACAGCAGGTGCTGCACTGGGCCATATTGCAGTTTCAGTAATATTTAATCTGTAAGCTTTAGTAAATGTGATAATTGCCGTGAACCTCTATGCTCACCTTTGCTAATATTTCTTGTTTTATTAACTTTTTACTTAAACTAATTGTAACTAGTTACCAGATATATTAATACTCGGATATATTTGTCAAGAATCTGGTATCTCGCAGTACACAACAAAGATTGATTGTAATTTATTCGATAGCTGAGATGAAACTTGATACATCAAACATCTGACACTCACAATTAGAACCTGAGATGTGCAGCACAACAAACGTGCAGAATGGAGTCAGAAGTGTCATAAATAGTGAATAAAACCAATCCTTTATTCATTTATAAAAATATGATCCCTACTCTAGTTCAAGATGGGGGGACGGACGGCATGGCTCAGAGGTAGCGTGGCCATCTAGCAACCGAAGGGTCACTGTTGTTTGCAAATGTTCCTGATGGCCCCGTGATGGAATGGCGACCCGTCTAGGGTGAACCGGACTCTCACCCAATGTGGGATAGGCTCCGGCACCCCCGCAACCCTTAAGGGATACAGGGTATAGAAAATGGATGGATATTCCAAGATGGCTCTCTCGCACGTGTGCAGCGAGCGAAGGACCAAGGCAGGGATGAGACTAAGACGTTAAACACAAATCTGGCCAAAATAAATAATTGGCAATGACAAAACCACCTTTGGACCCAAGCGGGAAGTCCTAGCAGTGGCTTTGTGTTTGGGTTGGCTGCCCGTCACTGACAGTGATGGCTGGGAAATGTTAAGCTCTGCCTTTGGCGCTTGTGTGGTGGTTGAGAGCAGTGTCACCAGCTGCCCTTCATCTGAAGTGGTTGTCTTTGTTTGTCATGGTTTGTGCATGTGAGCATCTCTGATATCAAAGCCCGTCCTCCTGCAGTCGTTGTGTCGTGTGTCTCAACATCCAACAGGAGGAAATCTTACATTAGCAGATATCTGGAAGAGAAAATGAAAGTTGAGTCGGAGTGTTTTCTTGAATTCTTAAAAATAACAAAACAAAACAGATGCAGCATCTTGGTATCAGCCTGGAATACACATGCAGGCACTTTTGTGAATTTCCGTGCACAGCAGAAGTGTGTCCTGGATGGAATGCAAATACCTTGCCCCTGTATGTGTTTGTGTGTGTGTGTGTTTGTGACTGCTTTTGTGTTAGATTGGCTTTGCTGTTGTCTGGCTGCCAGGCATTACTTCCCCCTCTCACGATGATTCTTGACAAGACAAGGGCAAACATTTTCATAAGTGTAAGGATAGTGAAACACACTGCGAGAGGACAGAGACGCACACATTGTGGCGCATCACCCGGCATCCGCTCAGGTCTACAAACAACAGGCAAACCGCTGAGAGAGATGAATGTTTTAAAGAAGGAGCCTCTTGTCCCTGAAGATTCTCTCACTTCTTTTTGTCAGACTCCTGCAACGGTGATAAATGGTGACAATAATGGTGCATGTGTATTTCAGCTTGACGCAGTGTGTCACCACTGAGCACTCCTGTTAATGGCCGATTGATTATAGAGTAAGTTGTCATCGGGGAGGTAGCAGCGATATCCAGTTGCAGCTGGTCAGTGTGTGTTTGCACACACGTTTGTGTGTGTGTGTGTGTGTGTGGGGGGGGGGTAATCAGATAATTACAATCCCTTAGGTCATACAAGGTTGATGTGCTCACATGTATAATACAAACCCTGTCTTCATCACACACACACACACACACACACACACACACATTTGTATTGTCATGTTTTGGGCGGAGGGAGTGACTGAAATCATTCTGTTCCGTGCTTATGACAGACGTGTGCTGACATGACAGCTACAGCAACCTCAGGAGGGAAGTCAACGGGGCTGAGAAGTGGCAAAGTAGTGTCAGTGTGCGTGTATGTGGTTGTTTATATGTGTGTGTGTGTGTGTGTGTTTATATGTGTGTGTTTATGTGTGTGTATGTGTGTGTGTGTGTGTGTGTGTGTGTGTGTGTGTGGCTTGCCTCTGTTCAGCTTTTATTCTCCAGATACCTATCCCCCTGAAGAGGTAAAGGGCCAGAGCAGGAAAAAAGCTTCTCCTCCTTTGCCATCGGTGCAACTCCATCTGTTAAACCATCCGTTGCCTTGTCTTTTTCTGTTATTCACTCTCTTTATTACACACATCACCACAGAAATGTGGAAATTACAGGCTTTATATCCAGATTATGGAGCTCTAACACCCTGAGCGAACTGCAGATCTCTTCCAATAAAGAGACTTTAAGACAAAGAATGGGCCGTGTTTAAGGGTCCCAGTGGCTTTGCCAATCGTCTCGACGAAAGAGCTTGGCTTGGCTTTTGAGCGAAACCGGAACAGTGATTATGCTGATCACTCCACCGCACACTGTCAACTCATTGATTCTCAGTCTATAGGATGCAATCTCCATACATCGCCACTGATTAGCGGCTACTAAGAACTCAGCTCACTCTGACAGGCTTTCTGTCTGCCAAGAAGGTCAAACAGGGATGAGACAAAGATAAAGTGATGCTAAAATGCACACCTTGAAACACAAGAGCTCATTCAGGTCTACAGTAGATGCACATGGAAAGACACACTCCTGCACAGACCTACATGCATGCACACTTAAAGAGGCTCTCTAACGTGATGTGTGGAGACAGGCTGTCTGCTCTCCTTAGAAGCTGCTCTCCATGCGTGGTCCTCAACACGGCAACATATGGCTTGTGAAAAATTCAAGCTGAAAAACAGTAATGTGAAATGTTCATGCTGACAAATGCCACAGTATTCCCCACCAATTCTAATTTGCCGGTCAAGATGATGTGTTTGTGTGTGGAAGGCTCCAGACCCTCCTCTGCTCTGATAAAACAGCTGTTTCCCTGCATGTTATTAACTGTGAAACACTTCATTTTGCTAACTGGAGACACAGAGTTGCATTTCTACATTTTGAAAGATTGCAAATCCTTCCCAGGGTTCAGTCGACCACCTACCATCCCTGAACCGTCCCTGTCCAGCACATATTCCAACAGTTTATTGGAGGACGAGCTCTCGTGATCAACCCCCTTGTTCTAAAGGGGGTCTTGAACACGTATGAACTTCTCCTAAGCCCAGCCACTCCCTCACCCACTGTTTCCCTATTCCCTATGCAATAGAAATACATACAGATCTCTACATCCTGTATATGCATTGCATGTACCGACACAAACTTCCAAATATCAGGATAAAATGAGAAACAAGAGCACAATGTGTGAGGATGGTACGGGGGACGCCTGGAGGAGGTGGAAGGAGCGAGCTGGTCTGAGTGAGGCGGGCAGATATAAACATACCAGACGGACTCTTGGAGAACTCGTCTCTTCACCTCTTTCAAGGAGTCTACACCTTTAAAACACTTCAAAGAGACATTTCCCCTCGGTCTCCCTGACTGGAACAGTGCGCCAGTTGACGTGCGGGCAGTACACCTTGCTGCTGGGTCCAACGGAGCCAGACTTTGACCACTGGGACTCCAAACAGCGGCGAGCTCAGTGCAAACGGCGCTGGCTGTTTAGGGTCAACGGGCCTGTGAAGCAAGTGAGCAGACCACTGTACGTTGCGTTATTGCATGAGACTGAGAAGGACTTGGAGGAAACCTGTGGAGCAACAGGAGAATAAGAGGAAGGAGTGGCGTGAGCACCGTGAAAAACAAAAGAGAAGAAAAATGTGTGTTGAAAAGCCAGGAGGAGAGAAGAAATGAAGAGAGTGAACGAGGAATAGAAAAGAGCAAATGAGATGTGATAACTTGTGGAGAAAGAGACCGTGTGTTGAAATCAAAGGCAAGAAGCTGAGAGGAGGAGCAGAGGAGAGCAGATGGAAGCACTTCATCTTTGTTTGCGTCTGATCAGAAATACATTTTCACTTTTATATTTTCTTCTGTCAGTTGTGGACATTTGCAAGGGTAAATGATCAGCTGAAGAAATCACTGTATTCATAAATATCCCCAAGTAATTGAATATAATTTCATGATATAAGGTTGTCGGTCCAATAGTCACTTCAGCGTATCAAGCACCACATTAACTTGTTGTAGAATTACAATTAGAGCAGCACTGATTATTATGGGACAGATTCCAGTGCAGCAGACATTCTGTCAACCCTCCCTCCGCAGAGTAAAAACCAGCGTGCGACTGCCTGTAACTGAAAATGAAGCATCAATGTTTGTTACAGTTTCTGGAAAGGGAAGACAGTTTGGAACAATTAGAGAAAAGGATGAAGGTTCTGCAGGAGGATATTTTTTGTGTGTGTGCAGCAACCATCTTGAGGAACCACCATGGACCGGGTAGGAGCTGCTGGGATGTTAATTGTGCTCAGGTGCGTCAGGGTAGCAGGTGAAGGGAACGATTAATGAGAGAGAGAGAGGGAGAGAGAGAGAGAGAGAGAGAGAGGGAGAGAGAGGAGAGAGAGAGAGGGAGAGAGAGAGAGAGAGAGAGAGAGAGGGAGAGAGAGAGAGAATATTCCCTGAAATGTCTCTTCACACATACAAGAATCAACTCAAATCCATGTCACACTTTACCACAGTATATTTGAACTAAAATGAATCACAAGCTACTTGGTGTGATACCACATAAACGTGTATTAAAACAAAATCAACTAAAGTAAGTCAGTTACTATCAACCTCAACAGAGAGAAACGCTCAATCAACCTGAAAAAAGACCAATATGTATTGAGAGCAATCACATGCTTATTGATTATGCCATAATAATGATCAGCGCCATTGTGGGCAGCCCAGGGTACTTTGGGCAGATCGTGTTGCCATGATTCAGCTTTTGCTTCTCTAAAATTTTTATTTGTAATGTTTGAAATGGACTTTAACCCCTAAATGAAATTCTGCAGAAAGTGAAGCATCTCCCCTGATATTTCACAGGCGGAATTTGAATTTTGAAAGTAACAAGGCTGTGTCAAACATTGAGAAAGATCTTTGACAAGAATGTTGTTGCCGAGGAAGAGACGAGGGGGAGCGGTGAGGAGATACAACGGTTCAGGGAGGGAGAAGAAAAGAACCCGTTTGACAGCAGGAAACAAAGGACTTGACTCTTGTGCAGGGATGTCACAGGAGGAGAGGAATAGTCCAGGAACACACCAACAACATGGAGGGCTAACACTGGAAAGAAGGCAAATACACACACACACACACACAACACAGGCGCGCGCATTAGTGCAGACTAGAACTGTGACCTTAAATGTTCCATCTTCACAGGTCGTTGCAAATTTAAGACTGACCTTATCGTTGCGCCTAGGATTGTCAAAGAGCAGTTGTAATTCCATCTTCTTGTCATGCTGCCTAACAGCAGCTGAGATACTGTATATGTTAATGTTAATCATCATTACCGCTGTTATATCGCCGCCGCTCTTTTTTTCTCCCTCGCTCCAATTTAATTGGTGTTGTTGACAAATTCCAAGGAACCAAATTTGCATAAATTCACCTTTGTCAATCACTGCGTCCTTGGTGATGCCTGCATCGTTTTTATCCGCGATGCAGTCGACTATTAAGGTGCCAGAAGTGTATTTGAGAACTGGCTACAAGCTCTTTGACCTTTTGTGCTCTATTACAGGATAATCTTCTGTGTTTATTCCTGTTCAGACAAGATCCCGTTGTACACTCACCAGATGTGGAGGTTGTGACAGGTGGACTGCCTGTTTATGCTGAAATATTGAACCTTGAGATCACTAAGCAGTTAAAATGGCTTTTCTACCAGAGGGAGGTTGTGTTTATAATGACTATTCTCTACTACATCCTAAAAATTAATACATTTTACAAGTATTATACAAGTAGAAAGGTGATGCATGCTGCTAGGGTGGTTCATGGCCTTTACCTGAGTGCCGAGTTTTAAGACCAAGGTGTCCCTGAAGAGTCTCAGTCGTCAAGGTCCTAGTATCTCTTCAGTTCTGCGTCATGGTCACTCGGACGTCTTCAGTTTTTGTCTCTGGTGGGGAGTTGCTGGGTTGCACGGGTGTAGATGGTCGTTAGGGTCACATGTGAGCGCTGGGTTTCAGAGTCGGTGACATCACATGACAGTAACTTTTATGTTCACATTCTTCAAATGTGAAGAAAAAATATTTTGTTCAGTCAAATCAGGCCAATTGTTCCAAAATTGAAGGATTTTGGTCCTGATGAGGATGCAGAAACTTAGTGTCATCAAAGTCAGATTTCTTCTCTGGGAATCATAATGAGAGGAACTCCTTCCCCTCTAAGAGACCCACAGCCATAGAGCAGAGTACTGATGTCACTGTTCAGAGAAATATAACAGCGTGCTCATCGCTGAGGGTGTGGCCAATGCAGACAGCGACTACCTCCCTCTGCTGCATTCCAGTGGTCAACAGCGCCCCCTACAATATCAAACAATGCTGTCACATATCACCGTGACAACACTGCAGAAAGATCTCATCAGTGGAAAGTGTTAACAATAAATTGCAGCCATATTCTTCAGTCTGGTCCGGCGTGTTGCTGTACGGTGTGGAACACAAGTGTCACTCGAGAGAGGATAGTGGGTGATGTAAAGATGTCCATCTGCATTCTTCTAGAAAGATCCTGAGTGACAGATTTTCTCTAGCAGCCCAGACAGAGACGTGAACCTAGAGAGCTGATGTTAAACCCTCTTTGTTAACTATTTACACGCACATCCGGCGTCATGCTCTGTGTGTAAATTAGTGTTTGCACTACTTGCTGTATAAATTGTGGGTTTCCTCTGGCTTCACGGAGAGATAACCTCATCAGGGTCCTCTCATTGCATTCATTAGCGCTAATCGCTACCTGCTTGCTCTCCAGCCAACCAGCCTGCTACATCCTCAGCTTTCTTAGGCAAAACTGAGAGTAACAACAGCCGTGTGGATTAACAATTTGGTATGAGAGCTACTGGGAAATACTTTTAAAAATGGAACGACTAATAAGCCTTGAAGGCAGATTTCACAAGTCATAAAGTAATTTGCCTTTCCATTAAGTCCATGAATCTGCTGGTCTTTTGAGTTCTTAAGTCTCCCTCCCTCTCCACTTTCTCACTACTACTACGTTTCTCACTTTTGCCCTCTGTTTTATATTCTCTCTATCCTCCTCTTTCTGACTTTTACTTTATTTCACAGCCATTAAACCAGGAAATTTCAATCAGGTAGCACAGCATGAAATTCCGCCGTGGCAGGAGTGAAACAGTGAACTTTTATTTAATGCAGCCATTTTTTTCTTTTGTCTTCTGCACCTTCATCTCGTCTCTCTTTTCTTCTGCAGCTGAACTCAACCTTGCCTCTTTATAGTTTATGATTCAATTTCCAATTCGCCCTCTAGAGGTATTTGCCTCGTGGGTGGCGAAGCAGTTTTGTTCTTATATGTTTGTACAGTACTTTCCTTTGGTATTCATTGGACCAGTGTTGAATACATGCATACTGTAATTATTTTCCAAGAAATTCATTTTAGATGGGAAATCTACTTTTTAATGTAACTAAGGAGAGCACTGAAATATGTATGACCAATACATTTCCTATTACAGCCAAGAATTACCAGAGGAGCTGCAAGTCAATTTTATTTGTATAACACAAACCCATAACACAAGTTTCATACAGAGTCAGTCGACACTAGACTTGTTAAATGTTCCCTGCAGGGAAGCCCTTGGCAACAGTAGCCAGGATAAAATCCCTTTTCACCAGAAGAAGCCGTTAGCAGAACCAGACTCTGGACAGGCGACCATCTGCCTCGACCAGCACGGTCGCCTCACAGCCAGAGGGTTCTGGTATCAGACCTGTGCAGACTGTATCTCCCCCTTGGGTCTGCGTGGGTTCTCTATGGGTCCTCTGAGTGCTCCAGCTTCTTCCAACAACATAAACATTAAAGTTGCCATGGACTGTTAGTCGTAAACTCTAGATTGTCCGAAGGTGCGGAGCTGGTCACCCAGCGTTATCTGGGATGGCCTCAACTCCCTGCAACGCTGCAGTATATTGTGAATGAATAGTATATTATTATTAAAGTACCTTTACTATGACAGTAAATTCTGTATGTTTCTTACCTAGAGAGAGTGTTGAGAATTGACTGCTTGCTGCTTCACTACATCTTTTCTGTTTAATAAGAATAATAAAGTTCTTTGATTTTATATTTGCAATCTCAGACAGCTGAAGATAGAAGGAATTGCTACAGTAAACCAGGGCCTTCAGGCTTGTGGGCCATTTTATAGCTCACCTTATATTCTCAAAGTCATCTCGCCGCAAAAACCTACACAGGAGCACCCAGAGGACGCGCTGAAAACATGCAAACCCTCGCAGGAAATTTGTTTTTCAGGTAGCTTCATTAAGTGAACTATTGTTTCTGAGTTGTAGAGCTACAAATTAACACCTTAAACATGGAGGTTTTTGTATAATTTGTAAAGAACCCAGCTTGAAGCACATCAAAGTGTTTTGTTCTCCCTCCTCTGGGTCCATTTGCCCCCATTTCCTTCCCCCGTTACTCCCCATGCATGTGCAGCATTTCTGACGGACAGCCTCACGAGACTCTGCAAACGACCAGATGTTTGGGAAGCAAACCAATGCTTGGATGTGTTGAACTGTTTAGATATGTGAGACGAGCTTTCAGGAGAGGCAGGACTCCAACCTGAGCTTTTCTTTTATCGGCCATGTGTACCCAGTAGTTAAGAGGAAGGATTACCTCTGTTATGTTGTGCTTTCTATAATAACACAATTCCATTCTTTACCTATAGCCTCTTTAAATACATGTTTATGGTTCCCAAGTGTTGCCTTGACTGGATTTAAAGTAGAATAGCTTCATTCCGGCGTTCTCCCCGCGGAGCTGGCTGGCTTGAAGCAATGTGAATAATGAATGGAACGTACTTATCCTGCATAAGAGCTTCATATGTGTGAGCACGGAAATTGTAGCCATGCAAAATCATCCATTAGAAGGAGCCGTTCAGAAGAGTTTCCATTAGATTCACGCAGAGATCATCGATTACTCTGTGAGACACTAATGCCAGATGAAATTGTAAAGTAGAGAAGGTTCATCTCGATGGAAGGTAGATAGGAATGTCCAACATAGAAAGGAAAGGAGAACAATATCGGCTACAGGATGAATACTAACATCAGTCAGCAGGTTTACACGCACAGTTTCACTCAAGCTTTCTGTCACGTTCACCTCAGCCGGAAACACGGAGGTCAGAGCATCTCAGCCGTTCACACGACCAGGTGGTAACGACACACTGCCTGTGACTGCATTGTGTCGTAGCAGCATTTCCATAGATGGAAGAGCAGTTCTGTCTTCCAGTGGTGACTCAGTTAACACAAAAGGGCTGTCTGGTATCCCTCCAAACTCAGCTGTGTTCCTGTCAAACTGTCAAAGTGGGAACTTGGAAATTTCGAGTTCAACAGGAACACGTCATTTATGTGAGCAATCGTCAATGAAACAGAATCAAGGAGGAATCATTCATTGACTCAAGCACGTCCACCTCTGGAACGGTGGGCGGAGCCAAGCTCCCCTGCTGCCTTTCGGAATCACACATCAGACAAGTTAACAAGCGGCTTAAGTTCAGAGACTATTAAAGACCAACGGTCAACTCCTGAGGCTGAGGCAGCAGGGACAGGAGTGTCATGGATGCTTGGGACCGTTTTGGCTGGACTGAAGCATATTCTTGCGGGAATGATTATCTTGGTATGTTACAGTTTTAGTTGGATTAAAATAATAATTCAACTTTTTCAACATGGATGCCAAATTGCCGATAAACTTGATTGGTCAACTTTATTGCTGAAACAACGTGACCAGCATCGGTTAGTTAGGTTAGCAAACGACTGCTATTGTGTGTGCACACCGGAGAGCAGCCTTAGTATTCTCAGCAGCAGCTCCTGAGCCCTGTGCTGATGGATGTGGTGCTCTTTACTTTACTGATGTACTGTGATCAATGCTGATGCAAGGGAAGCGAGATGGACGGAGAGAAAGAGAGCGAGCGAGAGGTAATGTGCTGCCTCTGCACATCTCTCCGTCTCATTCCCTCTTCCACTGTCCTGCACTCCCTTCCAGTCTCGTTGCATTAATCTTCCACGCGAGTTTCCCACTCTGTTGATCCTTCCGGTATCTGCATATGCTGCATTCTCGCCTTAACCAATATGACACAGTGTTTCCATTCGGAGCATATGCTGCATAGGGCAATTTTTAGCAGATTACAAGATTATAGATTAAATACTGGAAGTTGAGAGTGTGAGGAAGTGTGTGTTTCTGCACATCACTTTCCAGCACGGGTCCTTAAAAAGGACACAAACATGGTGTTTGTCTAACTGTCAGGCCTGGCCTCTCATGTTGCCTAAATGTGGTTAAGAGGCTTTTATTTTTAGTCTTTTGCTGTTGTGAGTTAAATAAAACAGCAGTAATGCAGCTTCACTAATCCTCTCACACACAACTAATCCTAGCAGAACACCACTGTAAATACTCTGTGGGCTGCATTAAAGCACAAATCACTCAATCCCTCACTGAGTGTTTTATGCTTATTTTGGTTCAGATTAATAGAAAAATCTATTTCTATGTTTCATCTTCCTCTTGGCCTTCTTTTCTGTGTGGCAATATGTTTTTGTATGACTCATGTATTTGGGACATAAATCAGGTGTCCGTAATGGAAATCACTGAAGGAGGAAGACCTGGTGAGTGTAGTGATGTTGCCTCGTTTCCGGGGCGCGGATGGAACTGTAATTACATACAAATTGTTCCTCTGGAAGGTTCTTGGAATGTCTGTTGATGATTTTAAATCACCGACAGCTGCAGAGAAGCACAAGCCTGATTTTTCGCTCACTTGTTGCCTGTTAGCATGTTTTAGCCATCACAGTTTCCAAACGCTGCTGCAGAAGTTTGATTTATCTCCAGTACTCGCTGTAAACTGGACGGAGAATAAAGGAGGAGCTTTGCAGGCAGGTTTCCATATCAAGAATGACCTTGTGTATTGATGGATTTGCTGCCTCCAGATGTCTGCATGTGGAGATGAGACGTAAAGGTAAAATACAGTCGACTTCTGTAAATTAAGTGACTATAATGTCCACTCAAACAGGGCGCACGTTCTACTGAGGTGTGCACTATTAATATTGTGTGTTCTTCACCTTTATCTTGATATAAAAAAATGCTGGAAACCATTTATCTGTTTGGATGGAAAGTAAATGAGAGTTGGTTTACCGGTGAAAGTAAGAACGAGATGATTAAGAAGAAGAATGTCCCCTTTAGATTTTATTGAATAAAATGAGATCTTCAAATGTTTCACACAAATTTTGGAGTGAATGTGTTTTTGCTTCGTCATACGTTGCTGAGGAATCATCTGAACCCACAACAGCATCCTGCTCTGATTCATAAATGAGAATTTTTGAAAGAAAAAAGGACAAACATTCTCTCTCACACATTGCACACGCACACATTAATATGTACGCCACGTCGCCCACAGCTTTCCTAGAGGCTCCTGCTTGAAGATTGCATGTTACTGGAAAAAATACAAATGCTGTTCTTTGTAAAATGGAACAACCTCTAAAATGTGTTTCAAATAAATACATATTTTTGTGTTGATTTTATTTTTTCCTCAAACTGCCACTGAGTTCTTTGATAGCACTCCTGGTGGGTCCAAAGTGAATTATACAAGCTGCCTGAAGCCAGTAAAGAAGTGTCGCTGCGCTGCAACACAGCACGCTTACCTGTCACACAAACAGAATCATTTTTAAGATGTTAAGCTGCAAGAATCAAAGTTGTGTGCAAAAGTAGGAAGGTTCCTTGGATGATTTCTTGCTTGATAACAGTTTCATTTCCTTGATTTACTTCTGCTCAGAGTGGCGCTGAGTGGAACCTCGTGAAAGAACTGCAACTCAACAACCAAAAAATGACAACAAGAGCGCCGTGACCAGGGTAACTAGCGGCGCTACTAAATGCAACACCTAACTCACAGCTCCAAAATCAAGCATCACCTTTCTGATGATTTTTGTGTCAGGTGAGACTTCAGTTATATAAATAGTTATAATACACATTGGCCATCAGGGAAACGTCTCAGCACATTTCTCCCGCAGACTTAATGCCGATGATGTCATTCCTTTAGTCCAGACTCCCTCCCCGGTTTTGAGGCTGCTGCTCAGCGGGGCCCAGCGGTACGACCTGGGCCTCTGGCAGCTTCTCTCTCTCTGTTGAGAAGTCAGCGTACAGCGAGACGCCTCTACTCCCAGGTTTCTTCCCGGAGGAGTTGGTTGCTGGTGGAATGCTGGACGCTTGTTTCTCTGGGCTGTCACCTACTGTAATCCCGACTGCTACAGTATACAAGCCCGTGTATGAACTCTGTCTCCCTTCACCTCGCCGGCATCTCAACGTCGCCGTGTTTGGCTCGGAATCAGAATGTTGTTCTCTGGTCTTTGCTGTGACGTTACCCTCAGTTGTAGCTTGTCATATGTAGCCTTCAGCTAGTTAGTAGCCCTGCTTCTGTTTTTTGTTTAACTGCTGCTGCCACTCCCTAATCCAGGGGGACACAGGGGTCCTGTTGTCTGGATGATTCCATGTAGCGATGATTCTCGGACGGTCCTGCTGGTTCTGGGATGTCTTCACGTTTGGAGTCCAGGCTTGACGGGAGACTGCGCTTTGTTAGTGTCCCATCTACAGTTACAGGGCTGTTTTTGTTTTTTTTTCCCATTGCACACATGGAACAGAAAGCCAGTGGACCGTGGGGAGATATTTGCTGAATTTGACAAAAAATGCATTGAATTTCTGACTCAGCCTTTAGGGTGCAACAAGAGAGTCAGCGAGGAGTCACGGAGGTACCACCCATCCAAAAGAGAAGGACACTACAGCTTCACCTTATCAAGTGAACTTACATTTAATAATGTGGATCAGTTGTAGATTCTGGATCCCGAAGACTCTTCCAGGCCATTGGCAGGATATCAGACCCCTTGATGTGAAGTGGTTGTGTGTGCAAATTAATGCCTTGTGGTTCGAAGAGACTTCAGAGGATTCTTTTTTAAGATTTTATCAAATGAACAGAGCACCAGGAACTAGCCAGTGTTCAGAGCAGGGAAGAAAATAGAGTGAGGTTGCATTTGTAAATGACTCCTTGATACAGAAAGCGTAGATTCCCAGGTCGGTGAACTTCACCTGGAACCTCCAGCTGGACTGAACCGAAGGACCGTGTGCTGCAGTCTTGTTATCAGCTTGATGTGGAGCTTCTGCTGACAGACTTGCTGTTTCTTAGTTTCCATCCCACAGAGCTGTAACAGAGACTAATCATCATCCCTTCAACACAAACACTCCTCTCACACCATTTACAGTCGGAGCAGGCGCCGCCTCTTCTCTCTCTCCCTCTTTTCTCATTCTTTCGCTGAGCTTCATCCCCCCCCCCCCCTTTCCCCTCTCATCTTTCCACCTCTGGCTCTGCTGCCACCCAGCCTCAGACACACCAGGGTTTCCCTTTCATTTGGTAGTGAGGGATGGGATGAGAGGCAGAGAGAGCCCAGAGAGGAGATGAGTGGAAGGATGTAATGATCTGTCCTGATGAATGCCGTTAGAGAGAAAGTGCTGATGCAATAGAAGCTTAATGCACCAATCACAGAGCTCATCACATCACCTGTCAATGTTCAATAGCCGATGAAGGTGTTTGAAAATGCATATTTACCAGGAAATAAAGCACAAGCAGATCCTAACTGTGCTCCAGTCTGCCATTTTTTTAGCCTGTTAAATTCTTAATTTCAGTCTTAAGGAGAAGAGAGACCTTATTGTGTCCCTCCACACATAATAGTAAGTATATTAGTTGAACGGTTTAATAAAAGAATACTGACAGAATATGAAAATTCTGTCTTTTATGTAGTTAACGATTTATTGATGACCAGTTTCTTTGTTAACTACGGGAAAGTAACGGAAAGCTCGCTGAGATGTCATAATGTTGTCTGGCAGAATGTCTAGGAGGAGGAAACCTCCGCTGGTGAAGATTCTCGCTCATCCGTGTCATGGTATCTCCTAAAGGCCAACTGCACTTGTTTTAGATTCCTGCCTGGAATTGCTTTTTCACTCAGCAGAGCAGGATAATATGAAATTGAATGGTTCAACCCAGTTAATGTGATCGCTTCCTCCAGCGGGACTTTCCAGCTCTCTCTGCTCCCTCAAAGGTCAGCATGCCGAGGCTTTGCAATTAGTCAACAGTGCCAATTAGCATGTAGAACAGTGCTGCTGTACAAGTCCCCCCCCCCCCCCCCCATAATCAACTGATAGCAGCAATTCAATTGAAGCTGTTTATCTTGCTGAAAAATGTTATAACTATGGTGGGAAGCGTGTTGATTACTAATCACTTCTACACCTTAAACCCTTTAGTGATATCCAGGATCATCTCACTGTGGTACCGGGATTTTTTTTTTTTTTTTCATTTGCAACACGGAATTTTGCTGTCTGTTTTTCCTTAAATATCTGGAATCGGATTCTGAGGTCTGACCAACAACAACAAAAAAGACCCTCAGATTTGAAGACAGAATGATTTTTTTTCCCACTTCAAGGTCAAAGCCACAGTTTCAAGGAAAGTTGTGTGAGTGTCACAAGGGTGGCAGGTGACGGCTGTGTTGTGTGTGCGGCGTAACACATGGGACTGTCCTGTCTTCCACAGAGAGCAAACGTGGGGATAGCAAGTCATCTATCTAGATGTGTGAAAGGACACCTTTACAACGGAGCCACATAAACAACAACCATAACTCACACGCACACACACATACTCACATAGATATGTGCAGACTAACGCGCAGCCACCTATTAAAATGATTTACGCAGAGCTTGACATTTACGAGTGTCCGTCCTCATTCCTCTGACAGGGAGAGAATTCAGACAGAATGAAATCCTCATCAACGTGGCTCTGTGCTGTAGATCTCCCCTCTCCATTCAATGGCTGGCAAAGAGAACCAGGAGGAGGTGGAGAAGGGAGTTTGGAATCAAGACAATCATCACATTTCTGGCCTTACACCAGGTTTTTCAGAATTGCAAAGAGAAGGAGAAAAAAGAGAGGTGAAGAAAATAAAGACTCTAGCTTCAGACGGGGAAATGAAAAGCTGCAGTGTTTCCCACAAAAATGCACATTTCTGTAGAAACCGCTGAAGATAAAAAAAAAGATGAAAGTATAGGTTTCTAATTCCAGACCAGGGGAAAAAGAAATAGAGATGAGTAAGGAAAATCCCAGAGGGCTTGTAGAAAGTCACCTCCAGTCAGGAATGAACAATTAACACAATTAAAACATGAACACACACTCACACACATGCTGCCAAAGGTTAATGCTTCAGTGGTAATGCTGTGTTAATACATCTTAGCATATTAACATTTTATATGCAATTCACCGCCCTAATATCTCGCCTGAAGTACAAATTAGAACAAATCGTCTGCTGCGGTTGGTAGCGGTGGTGGCGCTGGAGTTCCTAATGTGTCAGGACAAGCCATGTGTCATCCAGCCCGGCCTGTGGCACCAGCTAATATCTTGTATGATACAGCAGGAGAAGAGTGACGGCAGCAGCTGAGGGAGATTATTCTCCCGTGTGTGCTGCACCGGAGACCAGTGATGGAGAACCGGAGGCGGGGTTTTGGGGGAGGAGGAGACAATCTGGCACAAGCTGGTCTCATATCAGTGATGATGATTAGTGTGGGGATGTTTTGGGCAATATGTGGTTGGTGGTGGGAAGGTGTTACAGATGGACTTGTTCAGCAGGCGGCCTGTCGCATCCATAATGATAAAAATGTCTCTCCGTCAAGGAGAAACAGTTTCAGTCACATGATGGAGCTGAAAAATAATAGCGTTGCAGCTGTGTGAGCGTACTTTCAGCATGGCAAGTTTTCTGACACATTTGATCCACACATGTGTGGACGCCCATGCTTTTTTTCTTCAAATCTAAAAATCCAATGAGCAGTGTTTCTCTCTCCTTCACTCGTCACATCACATCGAGGTGGAACTGCAGCTGCGAGTGAGCAGTTTCCAATTGACACTTAGTCACTCACTGGGGAACATGACAGTGTGGGAGAATGCTGAGTGGAGGGGCAGCGGCAGTCTGCACACCGCTTGCTATTTCTCTTTTTACTCCGTGGCTGGATTTTGATTGACTCCCTGCATTGTTTCAGGACCCAGAGCTGGATATCACATCCTTCAGCTCTTCTAGATTTCATTTACATGCAACCACTCTCAAACTAACATGCCTGGTTTAGTCCCTCATCATTTTGGTGTTTCAGCAAATAGCCGCGTCTGCTTGATTGACACAGAATTATGGCTCCTCTTTGTCCGAGAGCAAAGCAGGAAGTAGCGCGACATTTTCTGTTCAAGCACAAGCAGCACTGACATTACCACTGATAGAGGACCTTCTGAATTGCTGGAGTTGTCTGTTTTTCCATTTCTGCCTGATTTTTTTTGTCAAACTTTGTGCTTTCAGGGTTTTTTTTTTCATCAGAAGTCTCAGATAGTTGTGTTGTCATGTCTGTGATTATTGTTGTGTTGTCTGACATCCCACTTGTGGTAGATTATTGTAATTTTTCAATGTATTCTCACCAAACAAAAGTTATACACATATTTTGTGGCGTATTGTCCAGCAATACAAGCCGTCAGTGCTCCTGTGTAGCCAGCGGTGCTGTACAGAATAAACCTCGCCCCTCCACACCTGAAGAGAGGTGCTGGCCACCCATGCTAGCACACATGCTTTTGGAGCCCGTGTGCCACTTTGCTCGATTTCACAATGCAGAAGTGTGTGAACCCCCTCCAGGTGTTGGTTTGGTCACAAGACACACCTGGCTCACGTGGGCTGTGTACTTATCGTAAGTCATTACTCTCTGAAGATACTTCGCAAGTACAAAAAATGAATGAGAAGTACTTTGTTGGGGAATAAAGGAGCTTTTGAGAAAATTCACATCTGTGGGGGGGAGGGGGGGTCACCAATTTACCTCAGCTTTTTTCTGTGCTTTGCAACAATCAACTTGATTTTACACAACTGATTTATTGCATTTTGAATAATAAAGTTTGGTTCGAATTTTTCAAGCATAGAGAGAGTGACATGGAAAAAGGTCCTGATCCCAAATATGTGAGCCAAGACGGGAGCTTCCCTTCCCTGTTGTTTTGTCCTGCTGGTCCCAGGGGGGTTATTAACAGAGGGAAGTTAGTGTGTAGGAAGAGTCAGGCTCCTCGGGGGGTCAATTGGCCTATTCACACACACACACACACACACACACACACACACACACACACACACACACACACACACAGTGAGCATACATACACAGCACAGACAGCAGTGTTGGTTACCTCATTTGCTCAAGGATTTCACACAGATGGACTGACATTTTTGTGCATCCGTACCTTCGCCTATTTGTTAAAGTAAATTTAAGAGGAATTTGTCCTCTGCACTGACTGTGTTGCTTATTTCCATGTCATAGCATGAAAGAATTGTAAACAATAGAGAAAGCATCAGACATGTGAGAGAGCAGTGGTCGACCGTGCATGCCTCCCTTTCCCTCTGTGCTAATTTTCTTGGCAGGCTCTTAAACAGAATTTTAATTTGCTCTGTGTTTATGATTCATAACGAATAGTGGCATCTCAGAGGAATGTAATCTAATTATTAACACAAATGCATGGACGTACATGCACTGATGAGCACACACACGTGCGCAGGAAAAAAAAAAGTACATTGTAATCTAATTAACTTGCTGAGCATTCTCCTCTTATTTTCCATTTCAAAATATCCTCTTTGCAAATAGAAGACTCAGCCTTCAGAAAACACTTACACATTTTTATATATTCTAAATATGTAATTATGTAATGCATCTATATGCGTAACAGATGCATGCATTAAGTAATGATAAGCATACATTTCATTGTTGTCAGTCACTCATGTGGAGCCCGGTGTCTTCTCTTACTCTGATCAGAACATTGAGTAACCAATACCTTTAAACGACACGTGTATGTGTCACCCACCATCTCTCGCCTATCAGCTACTGCTTCAACAACAAGCAGTGACACACCTGGCCTTGCATCTGCACCTATGGCTATTGTGCGCTTAAAAATGAGCTGGCTTGAGCTGCAGTGCAGTGGAAACTGTCAACAAACTGTTCTACCAGAAGAATCAAATCATCTACAGCTCAGTGACAGTTACTGTGACAATGGCTGCTCTCATTGTACACACACATGCTGGATCACTGCTTCCTGAACACAACTCAGGGATGTATCAAATAATAGGAAAGTACGAGGATTCCTAACTCATCATGCTGAAACCTATGAACACGACACACGAAAAAAGTCAGTTCAGCTTCCCTCAGGATCCTCATCCATCACTGCTTGAATACCACGTTGTTTTTTGTGGGTTTTTCTCTTAAATGACAGATACATATAATGTTATTTTCCAACCAAAAATAAGTTTCATGTCAACAGGGCTGACAAGAGCAAAGATGAAGTTGTGCGTCTCTCACTGTGGGCCTGTTCAAGTCCTGCCAGCAGCTGGAGCCAGTTTTTATCTCTTTTGTCTCATCGTCACCGAGTATTTAAACAAAAAAATCTGCTTCAAAAATTCAGTTGTTCTGGCTTTTCAAGTTTTTCTGTTCTTTTTTTAATGCAGAAATTCGGAACCAAGTGAAACTGATTTAATTTTTCACCTTTATGCTGCAAATGTGTGACCTTTGTAAGTTTTGATATTTTCACAAGCAAGAAAATCACCATGTAGATGCTGCTCATGCAGTTGATTTATCCAGTTAGGTTTGTAAATTTGGCACAATCTGCAATACGACTCCAGCTCTGAAAAATATAATGAGCAGGAGGTTAAATGTTGTAGCCTGGTGAAAAAGCTTCAAGGCAAGGCTGTGATGTAATTTAGCCAATTGGCCTAAAAATAAATGACATATGGTTAGCTTCATGCTCGTAGCCAAGCTGTGCTTAGCAGACGATACAGTTTTCATTCCCCCGCTGCCTGCTGGGTGGTCAACCCTACTTCCTGGAGTGAACAATGTTTTGATTGCATAAGAACCTCATGGAAAAGGAATTCATTTTCCAGATAGTAGTCAAACCATAGTGTACCTGTGATGGAGAGTTATGGCTTGGTCGATTTTAATTGTAAAACATATGAAAATATAAATGAATGGTTTTACTGTATTTCCCTTGGTAATTGACAATGATAGAAGTGGGATGATGCCCTTTGAGGTTTCCATTACCAATATCTTTATCCTTGAATAAATTGAAGGCCACATTTCCTGCCCTTGGTGTTGAAGTCATAATTCTAAAGAATTGATGGCAAAGCCATGACAAAGATGCAGATGTTTGATGACGTTGTAGAGGGCAGCGGTGCTACGGAGCAACTGTGTGCTGGACTACATCTGATATTCAATTGTAGCTGAACAGATTTAGAATTAAATCAAATACATTAATAGTTCCTGGTCAGACGCAGTGGATAGAACACTGGTTGGCTCTCTGTATTTGGATGTGAGGTCGAGAGATGGATCTGACTGAGACACAGACAGGGTGTCCTGGTAGCGACATGTCAATCACAATCTGTGATTTAATCTGTAAAAAGAATGTCATGCTGCACCAAGGAGGACTGGAAACTACCGACTGAGACCATAAAATCCCTGAGGTCGTACATCAAGTGACGACTTTGGCCATTCTCTCATAGACGTCTATACAAACAATCTAGTTTCGCGACCACAGACAACAACCCTGCTGACCTTTAGAAAGACCACAGGTCGGCTTGTCCAGTCAATCCACAGTCTGTGTTAGGATGAAAAGGTGCTGTGCAGGGACATACAGCACTGATCACCAATGGCATCTCATTGTTGTGGCCAGATAAGGAGAAATACAGGGACTAACAGATGCACTGACATATCAAATACATTTAGCGTGGTCATAAATTGCAGCAAACACCAGATTAAATTTTAATATGCTTTTCTATTTTGGGATCCTCCCATAATCTACAGATGGTTTGCAGTGTGTTAAGAGCATTAATGCTATTATAAATGTTTAACCAAGCATATAAGCGTGGCCTTGTTGAGTCACTGCGGCACTGACATGTCAGGTTCAGCAATCATGAACCTAAACAGAGCCACTGGAAGTTCTGGGGATTTTCTTCTATGAGCTCTGCCAGTATTTCATTGACATTCTCATATTTTGCGACAACATCAATTGAAATAGTTATGTATCTAAACTCGTAAACTTGCCAGTGAAGCAAGTGTGTGTGTGTGTGTGTGTGTGTGTGTGTGTGTGTGTGTGTGTGTGTGTGTGGAGAGAGAGGCCCCTTGTGGTAGGGATGACATTTTAAAAGTCATGTACCACTGGGATCAGGAGAGCACTCTCACTGTTTTGTGTGTAGTGACAAAACACACACACACACACACGCATGCAATCAGACTGTGGTCAGGGCAATCTGTCCATCTGTTCGTCTGTCAGTCGTGTGTCGTCCTTTGTAAATGGGGTTAACAGCCACTGCTGTGTTAAGAGAGGCAGGATAACGAGCCCTCGTGCCATCCAGGGAGGTGGGAGGAGGCTTTGATAGGGAGAGACAGAGACGGAAGGAGAGAACACATTATCGAAAAGCGGAGAAACCCTCTGATACAGGGTCTGTTATTGAGGATAATGGTTTGCCACCCTGCTGAGTTTGCTGTGCTGAGCTAAGAGCAAGGCAGAGCAGACGGGGGAAAAAATCTGGCTGGAGTGGCTAAGAGAGATTGAGAAAAAGGAGGTGTCATTTATGAAATAGCGGCAGGACAAGGGGATGTGGATGAAGAAGATGAGGAGGAGAGGGAGATTTGCTTCTGCTGAGGATGTAAGCCTGCTCACCTTGAAGGGGTTTTTGATGCATGGCAGCATTAGTCATCACATTAAAGCAGTGTGTCATCTAGTTTCTAGCAGTGAAATGCAGACAAGTCCTTTGTGTATTCATTTGTGTGTCTTATTTAGCTGCGTATTCATCCTTTTATTTGGAGTCGGTGGTGACACACTTGACTCACTATCTGCCAGATTGATAATTAATAACATCCTAGCTCAACACAGCCTCAAACTGTCAGCTCAACTAAATAGAACCCTAAACACATTTATCCATTAGTCATGTGTTGCTGTTTTATTTTTACATCACAACTTCCATTTTTTTCCTCTGTAGAAGATTCTAAAATATCTCTTCTGATGGATGTATGCAAAATTCTATCTACTAAAGAGCGATGATATATTTTTGGGGTAATTCAGGAAACTCATGCAACTCCATAAAGGCTTCAGATCCACCTGCTCCAGCAGCAGTCGCGTGTCAGTTTACAGCAACATCAACAGCGTCTCTCTTCCCTGCGAGACGCTGCGCTATCACAGTTTAGCATTGTTCATCCCCCCACATCCTCCCTAAGTGAATATAGGAAGTGAATCTTTGCTCTGCCTATTTTCTAACTCTCTGATTGAATTCAAGTCAAACGTCTACATCCTGTTATGCAAAAAAAAAAAAAAAAAAAATGCTGGAGGAAAATTAGGAGCCTTCCATTAGGTGCAAACCAGAGAGTTTTACAGAAACAAACTGTAAAAAAAACATTCAATTCAGCAAACATTCACCAATAATAAAATAGTTATTATTGCTGAAAAAGAGACAACATTGAGATAAATGTTGAGGCAGCGTACATGAGGATTTCACCGCAGGGCTAATAAAGAATAATGCTGCTGTCTTTTTCCCTTGAATCGAATGCGGTGGTGTTCAGACAGGCCTTGACACCCAGAGTGAGACGTTCTTTTAAAGAACAGTCTGACTTCTGTCACCGTTTCAGGATTTGAAACGGGTTTAAAGAGTCCACCAGACCCGACCATAATTGTCTCATCATTCAACCAAAAATAATTAACAATTCTGATCTGTTGGATTTCAGTACTCATTTTTCTCTTACTTTTGTTGTCTGGCCAATTAGAGAACATCACCAGAGCTTTTAAAGTCATTATCTTAATTTGGCAGAAGTAATGGCCCCAAAGTTACCAAGTTTCAGAGTTGAACAATCAAGCTGCAAATTAGTGTGGACACGAGAAAAAAGACAAGCAAGCCAATCAAGGTATGTCACATAATTAATGTACCTGTCCTCCTTTAAAATAAAAAGTAATCATTGATGGAACAACCGAATGCTTTAATGATTAATTACCTAATTATCTTTTAATTGAATAATTAAATTAAAATGTTATTTATATAGTCAGGCCTGAGAACCTGCATGCATTAATGGCAGACTAGGCATGCAAAAAATATGCACATTACACACAGGGAGCGCAGGCACACACACACACACACACACACACACACACACACACACACACACACACACACACACACACACACACACACAGATGCTCAGCCCTGCCAAAACCATCCTGTCATCGAGCACCTGCCCATATTTATATCACCATGTGGTTCACATTGAAGCCATTTGCAGCCATCCATTAATGTTAATGTGTAATCAGGCCACTCCTCCAATAAAAGTCACATCCTACACCTCCTCATTACTCCTCTTGGCTCGGCTCCGTGGGCAACTGCTCCTTCCAACGCTGAGTCAATTACTACTGCAGGTGCTGAGCTCTAATGCGGGCCAGCGTGTTTGGCTGCTGACGGCTCGGGTCAAAGTGTTTACTGTGTTTGTGTTGATTCTCCTGAGCTGCCAACAGGGTGTCAGACTAAAAGAGAAGAAGTCAATGCAAAGGTAAGTCGGTTAGGATGGCGCCAAAAGAGAGAAGACAGGAACTCAGGTTCATGCAGGCTCAAGGGGCTGCCTTCGTTCTTTCAAACAGGCTGTGAGACTGCTGGATGGAATTCATATTTTTCTGTAAGGACATACAAATATCATGGTGAACTCCATAAGTTCTTCCTCTGGGGACTATAAATGTGCTCAGGAAACGTCAATCAGCTTTCTAATAACTATCAGCCGACAGTTGCTGTGATGTGAAAGTATCAGCTAGCAGGTTAGATTATCACATATTTTCAGCCAGCAATCAATAAACTCAATATAATTTGTCCTCTGGGGCCCACTAGAAAAAAGATGAGAAAATGTGATGGCATCCAGCCATTATCTCGTCCTCTGCGTAAACGAGGGCTGTGCAGGAGCCCGCGCACATTGGCATTCAAATTATTTGTATTTGGAGTCAAAATGAAAACAACACAACACTATATTTTTTTAATCACATGTACTTTTCTCCAGTAACAGATCGCTGGGAAGCTCAGTCACAGCATGGGCAGATATTGGTCATTGCCTTTATGTGCTGGGGTTGGTTTGACCGCTGATGTTTAGCTCAGGCAGCTGTGTTAGGATGGAAGTTGCCTGCTGACTCAATTTTTATGATATTTATATCACCCAGTTTTGCTCATTGTCAATCATGAGGAAACTAAAATCATCATTAGCTTTTACAAAGTTTACATGTGCTGTTCAGTAATGTGACAATCGTGTAAACGGGTTTTCATGGACCAAAAAAGGTCTGTTTACTGTTGCACCTCCAACAGGACAAAAAGACCTGTGATGTCACAAATAAAACTGTTATGTTAGTTAACAAGATCAGGTTCCAAAAAATAAACAATCAAATGAAATAGCAGCTTAGCATTGGGCTACACCTCCCCTGTATTTTGATCAGGATGCCTTCTGCCCCCTCCCCTCTCTATTGTCTCCCCGTCACACCAGCGAAAGCAGCCTCACCGCTTTGAGGAACACCAGCTGTTACGCCTATTTTTTCCTCCCACTCTTTCTGCTTTTCTGATGACCACATCCAGAGTTGGCGCTGGAGAAGAAGCGTCACATGTGAACTAAATCAAAATGAGCAGAGGCCACACAGGTAACGAGAGATTGTGGGGTGAGACTCTCCTTCTCTGGCACATAGCTTCACGACAGCCGTGTGAGTGTCAGTCTCTGCAGTAGTTCTTCAGGTATCGGCCCAAAGTGTTGGACTGACAGACGGACGGATGGACATATTAAAAGCACCATCATGTGGTACCACAGCTTGAGCAACAAAGAGGGAAATCATAAGACGGCGAGATGAGAGACGAACAAACAGCGTGTATGACATCAGAATGGGCTTTTTATTGAGATATTAATTGAGCTGGGCTTTGTAGGATTGCTGCGTTGTCTTTTTCTCATTAGCTGAATAAATTACGAACTTTTCAAATCTCCGTTCAACTTTCGAACATATTCATACTAGGGCTTTCACTTCAGCTCGCCTCGCTTTTGAATACTCTTCAGACAGAGCAGAGGCATTGTTTGCTGCTTTAGCTTTTACCGCCATGCTGTGTGCACCCGTCATTGACGGGCAGACTCTTTGTTAGGGGTACAAAATAGTTACTTCCAGCAAATGTGTAAAAAACTGTAACACATTCACTCTCACCGGACTTAGACTTTCCCAACCACAAGACTTCACTATGATTCACATTTATGCAGAGCATGCAAATGTAAGCATACACCCGAATGCTGAGATAAGGAGGGAATTCATGCATTTATTCAATTGTAATTTATTCATTAGAGGGACATTATAGCACAAGATGGATGGAGCACATGACCTAGGTGAACTCAATCCCCTGGCGGCCCTCCAGTGTCAGCCAATCACTGGCAGATCGTAGGAGGGGTGTCATCACATGAATATGTACATTGGCTGCACAACACATAAACTCAAAGAGATGCAACCACACACTGTGTCATGCATCAAAGGATACCCAGCCCCAAGTGGGCCGAGGAGACGCTACAAATGTGACAAAAACAGGAATAATTACATAATGGGAGCAAAAAACCTCAAATACAAGTCCAACTACACATCAAAATGTCAAACCCGATACATACAAAACCCCGCTCGTGACGCATCGCAGCGAGTACTTCAAAACTAGCATTCAACACAAATAGAACGAGAGGTGATATTTCTCATACATTTCTGTGTGGAAAAGTTATAAGAACAATAAAACCAAGTGTGTTTAGTTTTCCAGCTCTCCTGGACCACACGGGTCACACTTTCTACTCTCGTCAGCCCGACATCCACCATTGGAGGCGAGTTATCACATCTGAGCCGGGCACAAACTCCCCGTGTGCTCTGGTAGGATAATGGCTGATGCTCACTTGGCAATACTTGACTGCATGTTCTCAGTTTTGGTTTACAACAAATTTATTCCAACCATGTCTGTTTATGAAATAAGAAAACGAAAAGACTCTCTATATTTATATTGAAGACCTGCCTTGCCACATACGTTGAAAGAGTTCTGTTGCCCTTCACAGTCCAGCAGAAAGTGTGTTTGCTGGGCCTCTCAGACTTGTTCATTAGTCTATGCCACAGTCGCAGCACGCCGCCTCACGTGGCTCCCGTCCCACGAACCCACACACTGCAAGTTTTGGGGCCATTTCAAGCAAACCCAAAAAGCAGCACACAGCTCGCTGTACTCCTGTACACACAGATCCTAACAAGGCTTATTGTTTGTCCTTGACATTCTCATGTATTTGATGAAAGGCTGGTGTGTTGACATCACAAATCTTCAAATGTGGAGCAATTTCTTTGTTCCTTCTCTCTTATCTGACTTGAGGGACATTGTGCTTGGGGTAGACTTGCTGTTAATTAAGCGCAGGGCTGTCTGATTGAAGTCTGTGAATGTACATGTGAACATTAAACGGTAGCTGGGAGAAGTGAAGGGGCTTCCCACATCTGCACTTCATTAGTGCTGCAGCTAATTCTCACTTGGAATGCGGTACCATACAGACGAATCAGTGCAGCAGTCTCATAAAAACACTGGTTGTTTATCTCGTTCTCAATTACTGAGTTACACTTTTATTTCCTGTGTGCTCAAGAAGGACTTAACACGCGTTCTCCATAAAGAAGTCTCACTGCTCGGCATCTGAGCAGTAAAAACTGGGGCTGGGAGATGTAATACTTGTGAGTCACTTTGTGTGTCTGCAGGGCAAATATGTATTTTTACATGTGTGCATGGTTTTGTTTGTGCACACATCAGCGCATAAATAAAGCATTAGAATGCATGATAGTCCTGAAATTTGTTTAAATTGACATTTCGCTTGTATTATTCAGCCTGTCGTTTATCTCTTGATGTGGCTCTGGGGAAAACGGCAGATACCATTCTCTCCCTGGTGCTGCATCAAGGAGCTGAGACCTACAGAGGCCGAGACTCTGACTGCTAGTTAGCTTCGTGCAACGTGTTACCACACCTCATCCAAAAGTCATCAAACACACATTTCACTGAAACAGTCTGCCTGCATTTATATAACTAGAGTTGCACATCATATTTGTGATGCTTTACAATCCCAAGATTAATTTTAGAATCAGAAACATACCCCCCTTTGATGCATCACCTCAGACAGCCTGAGCAGAGACTGGGAGAGCAAATGCTGCTACCAGTCATGGATGACTTTAGCAGAGAGGATGAGGAGGATTACTGCCTAACAAGCTGCCATCCTGAACCTGTTCTGGCTGATGACGTTTACAGTGGTATGCTAGCACATCCTACCCACAACCATTCACTGTGCTAAGCTAACTAGCAGTCAGCTGGCATCTGTAGGTCTCACTGTACTCACCTGTAACTGGGTGTATGTTGCATTTTTGGATGCGGCAGAATATGCACAGTAGCAGGGTGCTTAGTGGTGCACAGTTGAAGAGATCTTACTCCCACCACAGACACATCAAATCTACAAGCTGACTGAACTCACGTGCACCAACTCATCAACTGATTGGGATCAGAGTGAACAATGTATCGTGGTCAGAATGCGTACATGGCAAATCTGAGCTGCACTACAAGTGTGTATGTCTGTGTTTGACAGTGCACGTGAAGGCTGGGACGTGTGAGGTGATCGCTGCCCACCGCTGCTGCAACAAGAACAAGATTGAGGAGAGATCTCAGACTGTCAAGTGTTCCTGCTTCCCCGGACAGGTTGCTGGCACCACTCGAGCCATGCCCTCCTGTGTTGATGGTATGTACCACTGCCTGTGTAGTTGTGTATATTGGTATGCATCTGCATGCCTCTACTGTCAGATGTACAACAGTAGTGTGTCCTTGTGTGTGTACGGTATTAAAGCTTTAGTTCGGGACACATTTATGACTGGCGTCCTCTCCTTTTTTTCTGCTTTAATCAGTGACCCCAGGGGTCATCACTCCCTCTCAAAGAGCACAGCCTTTTCTGTCAAACACAACACTTTGATATAAATGGTCAATTCCCTCTCACAAGTGCCTCTGACTGGAATATAATCGATGCTCTTAAGTCGAGCCAGACACAGTACTTCTTACCAGGATGCTTCTCTAAAATAGGGTTAAGTTTAATCCGAGGCACTACTTATACATCATGGTAGCAGGTATTCTGATGAGTGCTGCTGCTCTCTGCTGAAAGCACAATATTGATGAAGGCTGAATTTAGATTTTACCGTCGACGGTATTCTCTAGGCAGTAGCTTTGTGTAACGCAATCCAGAAACACTGCCCTTGTGCACTGTCCTCACACTTCCCTCCTCTTCGATCAAACTTCCTTCCTGCTGCTAACTGAAGGAAATTAGGGATTAATTCAGAGTCAAAAAGATTATGCGTGGCACAATGTTGTAAGGGGTGTATTAACAAATCATACTGAATGAAATGTTTAATTTGCTCTTACTCAAATGGATTGTAAATGTAAGAGATACTTGTCTGAAGTAGGTCGAGCAGTGAAAAGAATCTGTGGCAGCTATATGATTCAAACACAACATGATGTCTTCATAACTCAGGAGCGTCCATGAATATTCAGACCTTCCTCCTCTTTCACTGAGAGCGGCATTCAAGCGTTCCCTGAGAATAGTCCCATCACTGAATTCTACAGTTCTACAGTTTCACTTGGCAGATGCTTTTGTCCAAAGCGATGTACAACACAACCAAGAATTTAGACTGGAGGGAAAAACCTTAGTAAGTACAACAAAGTCAATGTTTTTTAATTCTGCTCAAAAATCCATGTAATCTCGATCCTCCATACTGGGCTCTCAGCTCAGTTGTTCTGTCTGCTCTCGGTTCCAACTTCTGTGCGTACTTTTCCTCAGAGGACCTGAGCGCAGCCTTGTAGTGACGCTTAACATTCACACTTTTGACTCATAGCATTTGAGACACATGTTCGATACTGACTGCTGCAAGAATGAACATATATTGGTCCACCCACTCACTTTTAAAGCTCCTGCTTTCTGCATCATCTCCTTACTTTCAAGCAAGTCATGTCTGCTCATTCTCTTTGATAACAATCGATTTGATTGGCTCAGCTGAGTGATTTTATGATCCTGGCAAGCAATTTCCAAATTAACTGGATTGGCTGCACCTGCAGTCTGTAGCCGTGAAAAAAACATGTTTTATAGTATTATCAGCCATTGGTCACTGGTCCGGACCCCGACTGCAGCCTGTCTTTTGATGATGCCTGACCAAGTGGATTCAGGAAGTGAAATTATCTCTAAAGTGGACACATTAGTCTGCTCTTTCACACCATATCTCAAATATCAGGTTCCATCCTCCTATCACTCGACAGAACAGTCACACAAGGCCAGGAGGCCGGTGGCTCTCTGAGAGCTTTGTAGTCTAAGATAGAGTACATGGCATCCACACATACACACGTGTGTGTATAGTACGCATTGATCTTAATTTGGAGATGATGGATGTCGCTGAAGCCAGCAGGTGGGGAGAGACAATGACATGCAGCTGTTATGTGGTTTTCATCCTCTTATATATTGCTTTTATTATCTTGTTTTCTGCCTTGCGACCTTGTGTGTTCACCTCTCTATGCAATCAATTTAATTCAAATGAGCATTTGGATCAGAAGTTCATATTCTGGAATTTTCTGCATCAGGAACCTAATCAGCCTTTTATAAATCCTGCTTATTTGCAGGGATCAGTAATGAGACTGCAAATAAAGACGATATTTATTTGAATGAATTAAATGGCAACAAATGCCAGTCGACAACCACAGTGTGTGGTAGTCACATACGAAGAAACCCTTTCAGGCCACGTCATGACACTTGTTGAGAGGCTTTTTGAGCATTTTGTGTTTTTATTTATCATGTTCTTGGAGTTCATTTTAAGTACTGTATGATATAAAGCAATAAACTCTGACGGAAGAATCACTTTATTCACTGTAACTGCTCCAGGCACCATCAGCTTGAAAAGGGTTTATTAAACACAGAATTCTTACATTGCTAGCAGGCATTACATCCACATGGAGCAAATTCTAACAGACCACATGATGATAACTTGATGAAATAGTGTTGCGTGTCTAAGCTTTGCCTGCTGGTATCTGTACCCTCATGTAAGGGTTGTGAAACCACACATTCAGCGTCTGATGACCAAGGAACCATTTGAACATTTCCCTGACGGCTACCAAGATGTCCTGTAGAACAAGAATCCTTCTTAAAGTGTCAGTAATCTCCTGGGAGTTATGTCAGCGATTGCCAAGTCTTTAGGTAGTGAAGTAGAGTGACAACTGAATGGAAACTCATATGCTAAACATGCAATTACCTTTGACTGACTGTTATGTAGAGTGACTGTCGAAGAAACATGGGTTTTTTGTCACATATTCAGTCATAAAGACATAAAGAAGTCAGGCTTTTATTGTGGTGAAGGCTGTTTTGTTACTTTCTCGCTGTGATATTTAATCAAATTCCTCTTCTTGATGTGTCTTTCTGGGCGTTTTCCTGTGTGATGTTTGCTCATGGCACTTCATCAAGTCATTTTTATCTGATGTGTTGTGTTGTGCACAAATCAACTGGAAACCCAGAAAGATCAGCACACGTCGCAGCTGTCTCGAGTGTATCTTGTCTCCTGTTCTGTCCTTTTGTGATTCGTTTTTCTATTTGAATTGGAAATGTAAATGACTCTCTCATACCCGTGAGAAACCTACACATACAGTAATGCTGTGCAGAATTACAAAAGAATGTCCTCCAAACTGAAGTTAACTGATTTATCTTTGAAGCCACAAGGTTACAGAAATATTAAGGGAAGAATTCTATTTCATATTCCTCTGAAGGGTAATGGGGGTGAGACATATGGACAATATATCGCTATTATGTTGGTATTTTGCTTAGAATCAGAAAAATGTTGTTGCCAGTTGCAAGGTGATGTAAATTCCTCTTTGACGAGACTCAAAGACGGAATAAATACATATGTGGTTACAAAAATAAATAAATAAATCTATCTATCTATCTATCTATCTATCTATCTATCTATCTATCAATCTATATCTATATCTATATATCTATATCTATATCTATATATCTATCTATCTATCTATCTATCTATATATATATATCTATATATATATATATATCTATATATATATATATCTATATATATCTATATATATATATATATAGATATATATACAGGTTGCCAATAGGAGTATATATATATATATATATATATATATATATATATATATACTCCTATTGGCAACCTGTCCAGGGTGAACACCGCCTCACGCCCGAAGGGTACTGGGATAGGCTCCAGCCCTCCTGCAACCCTTAACAGGATAAGTGGTAGAAAATGGATGGATGGATGGGTGGATGGATAGATGGATGGATGGATGGGTGGATGATGGATGGATGGATGGATGGATGATGGATGGATGATGGATGGATGATGGATATAGCCTCCTTAAAACCCACTTTAATGTCATGCTGACGCTGAGACAACTGCTATCTTTTAGCGTCAATCTGCAATGAATCTGCATTAGTTCCTGCTTCAAAGAGGTCCACCTCCAATCAGCTGTGATGTAATGATGACATCTGCGTGACATGCTAATTTACTTTGATGGCAGCCAGTAAATGCACCTTTCTTTTGCCTGTCAAGGTGCTGTTAAATCGGGAACTTCATGGCAGACCAGACGGCTCTTCATTGTTATGCTAACGATGTGAGCTAACTAGCAGCCGTGCAGCCAAGCTGTGTGCGGCACTGGGGGCTGAGAGAATAGTGCAGCCCTGGAGATACCACACACTTACTGACCAAAGCGTCTCATGCACGGACTCCAGGACACACCAACATGAGGATGAGTCAAGGAAGGATATACCACACAGCCGGAATGAAGTCAATCGCCTACTTGTAGCAGTCTTACTGTGTCTGACAGTTGGACATACATGGCCACAATAATAAGCCTAATGGATTATAAGAGGTCTTGAAGAGCAGTGTTTTTGTTGTTGAAAGGTAATCAGCTCTCAAGATACTGTAATACTTAAATCTACGCAATGTAAAGCTAACCATTATGTTTCCCTCCTTTTAATAACACCCACAGTGTTGCTGTTAAGTGTTGCTCAGCTTTTTCTAGACCTGAGCTTTGTTGAAGACGCCAAGTACTGTCTGTAACCTTGAATCAGTAACAGACACTTGGTCATTTCTGCTGCTCTGGTATATTCCTGGATCCATCATGACTAAATGTTGTACTTTGTACAACCGAGGAAGATGAAGTATTGTTTTGAATATTTATGATGATCTAGGAGTCACTTGGCTGATCAATGGACTGGATGAAGGAACCACCTCTCTCGAAAAGCAGGAAGCATTTGGTGGATAAATTGCAATGTACTGGAAATGTATTGACACACACTGAAGCTCACACACGTCCTTGCATTTACATCAAGTGTTCCATGATGACAAAAGTCTGCAAGAAATCGTTCCTTCTTTCTCTTTCTGCAGCCTCTATTGTTGCCCAGAAGTGGTGGTGTCAGATGCAGCCATGTATGGAAGGTGAGGAGTGCAAGGTTCTGCCAGACCTCACAGGATGGAGCTGCAGCACAGGCAACAAAGTCAAGACCACCAAGGTTGGTTTGGTCTGACCCTATGACCCAACATGTGATCCACCTCTCCTTCCTGTCTTATTTGTCTTCATCCTATACTTTCTCTCTTTTCTTTAACCTCAATTCATCCTTTTCCTCACCTATTTTCTCTATTTACTTTCTCCTCCCGCCCATCTCGAGTGTAACATCAAACATTCTCTGAAGAAAAACAAGGTCAATAGAAATGAGGCAACAAACACACACACACACACACACACACACACACACACACACACACACACACACACACACACACATCACTATTCCCCTCACTCCCACCTGCCCTGCTTCCCTGCATCTGACTGGCAATGTAAAACAGTCGGTTGCATCAGATACACAAGAGTGCTGATTGTCCCATTCACCAATGATACAGTACATATGTGCGTGTGTGTGTGTGTGTGTCTGTGTCTGTGTGTCTGTGTTTGTTGTGGTCCATTTGTGTGGTTCCACTTGAGCCAACAAGAGCCAACGTTGCCACTTGTTGGCTTCTCTTCAGTGACTTGACCAGCAAGCTCTTAGCTGTCTGTCATAGGAGGGAGTTTGTGTGCGTCTCACCTCTTGTCACTGTGTGCTTGAGTGTGTAACCTCCATCCCTCTCTCTGCCTTCTCAGCCTCCATTATTCATGGATGGGTGCAGACCTTTGTTTTCTACCTAAATAATTGATTGAAGGCGTGGTCAGAGGAGAGAGAGTGTATCTCCCCGGGTGAAAGAGAGGAAGAACTCTAATGTATATACACACACATACACATACACACACACACACACACAGAGTCTCTCAGTTATTCTGCACTCTTTCTTTAAGCACTCAGAGTTGTCTCCTGTACCCAGGCTGTTTAAGAATTCCTTTCCTGCTGTCTCCTCCCTGCTCACCTCCCACCTGGCAACGTGGATCTTCCCCCCTCAAGTCTCTCCTTCTTTCCCTCTCCAATCCTCTTATTCTCACCTCTTATTCTGCTGTGATGGCCAGTCAGGACTTTTGTTGGTCTGCTCAAACTTTAACTTGCACAATTATCTCCCAGGCATTAGGGGATGTTTCTGAGAGTGTTGTTAAATGTTTCATGAATATTCTATAACAATGTCCCCAAACCTTCCTCAGAATGATGCAGAAACGTTTTGTCCCAGTAAACATTTCATCTGATAGGGACTTTACTGACAATGGTAAAACATCCTTGATGAGACTCAAACTTGGGCTGCTAGCGTTAGCCTCAATGCTATACTAGTTCCAGCTCGAAATACCATGATTCAAAGAGTTACTTAACATCATAATGCCATAATATTCTCATCATATCACAGGGTTCATTTTCTGTTCTGACAACCTGTTCTGAGAAGCCTGGGCTGAAGCCTCCAGTGGACCAATAGTGAGAATGGACAGAGAAGTAGGAGACGTCTTAAAATGTAAAATGAATGATCATGTAATCTGGAATTTTTAATGACGAAGAGGTGTAGATGGCATTTTGAGTATTTTTAATGTGGTAATTACATTAAGACACACATTATGGTTTTTTTCAATGTGTATTTTTGTACATATTGACAGGATGACACAGAAGCTGAGTGGTTCAGGTTCCACACGGAGCCAGTGGCCTTGAGCAGCGACTCAGTGGTGTGATTCCTTTAGCAACATCCTCTTATAACATTTCTCCTCATCCTCTTCAGTTTTACTTAAAATACCCACCAAATACTGCAATATATGATAAAATAATGTAATTTTCTAACATCACAAGAGGTTATCCTTGCAAATTAAATTTTGCAGCTAAATGTGCTACAAGAGAGTTAAATGTTTAGAGCAAAATTAGTAGCCGGGCTGCTTGAGAGACAACAGAAAATGAGCGTCTGAGGCTCGATCAGATCTGAAGATGATGCAAACTTGTGTGCACTGTTAGGGAAGTTGTTTCCTATATCTGATCTCAGGCGTTTAGTTTTATCAACGTGAAAACATGCATTTGTAAATTCTTGCACAAGATGAAAGCAGCTACATTATCATTGATTCTGTCAGAGCTTGAAAGAGCCCAAATATTTGCTGTCGCTTACATTCAGCTCTTTGATCAATGATCTTGTGTGCACTTGCATGTGTGTATGTGCACTCGTGAGTGTGTGAGCTGATGTGTGGGTCTCATTATGAAAAGAGTGCCTTTTTTCCCTTCTGGTGTGGTACGCTGAGGTCAAGATGCGCAGGCATCCAGATCAATAACATCGAACGTTCTCTTATAGTCCCATTAAGACCCGCTCGTAAATTGAAATTGACGATGTAGTGGGAGAGAGAGAGGGAGAAGATGAGGGAGAGAGAGCGAGAGAGAGGAAGAAAAAGAAGATGAGTGAGAGAGGCAGGTGAAAATGATGAGCAAAAAAAATCAAGTGAGGCTGGAGAGGGATGGTGGAGACAGAAGCGATGGGCAGATAAAAGAATAAAGAAAACACATGAAAACAAGAATATTGTAACTCGTCCACTGACAAGGAGCTTGTGTCTTGGTACACAGAGCAGGCAAGACTACAAAAGAGGGCTTGGCACTCTCTCTCCTTCCCTCCATCCCTGGCTGGGAGCAGAGGAGAGGAGGAGGGCAGAGGGAGGAGAGAAGGAGGGGATAGAAGACAGCTCGATCAATGCCAAATAATATCATATGGATGAGCAGACAGACACAGCCGGGCTGCCAAGCCACTGAGCTGTCATAGACATATGAGTGTGTGTGTGTGTTTGTGTGAGTGTGTGTGTGTGTGTGTGTGTGTGTGTGTGTGTGTGTGTGTGTGTGTGCATACAAAGTAGCAGACAAATTACAAGGTGTCAGTCTGTTCATGTCTGCATATTATATCTATATGGAAATGGAAATCTCTTTGAATAAAGTTGTGTAAAAAGCAAGTTTGACCTAAACAGAGGCAGTGAACGAATCTCTGCACATTCTGCTTAGATTGAACTTAATGCAGCTGCTGGGATATTAAAGAGCACAACAAACACATCAAAATGTAGCAGTTTCATTCATTTCTTTCCGTGAGTTACTCCTCTTTGGATCAACAAGAGTGTATGATGTTGGAGTCGACAGGACTTTTGCCTTGTGGCCACATAATAGGAAATTCAATGGTTGTGGAAAAAGCAATAGGAAACGTATCGTCTCTGTGGGCCTACAGGAGCCCACTGAGATGCTTGTGTGCTGTGAAAATTCAGATCCAATAATTTAAATCTACATTATAATTGCACCCTGGCACCTGCAGGCATATTTAAACACTGGATGAACACCTAGAGGGATTTTGACTTAGCACCTTAAAGCTGAGCAGCTCAGAGATGCAGCGATGTGCGTGAACAGTGAACTGGCGTGACAACAAACGCCCACGGACTCTTTGATCAGGCACAGGAGTAGACGCCTGAAGGCAGTGATCGCGGGCTCAGGGAGGGTGGCCTGGGGCCATCCAGAGCAGATACAGTAGAACAATCTCAGCTGCCAACTTGGAGGAGAGGCTGATCGGGGCTCTCAGGGACGGTTGGCCTTCACACCTAGCTGGCATCGGCATGAGCTGGACCAAAGAGGGAATCCAGTAGGGACCGTGTGGGCAAAGAGGGCGAGCTGCTGAGAAACAATTACACAGAGAACATACAGGACTACGACAGAAGAGTGTCGGGGAGTTGGGTCGATTACACGCACAAGCACTGTCAGTTCAACAGCAATTTGTGTCTGTTTGGTTGCTGGCCAGTAGAAAATGTCTCCTAATAGCTTGAAATAAACCAGAAGTGGGTGCATGAGCAAAGAAAATGGAAAGATGGATAGGCGAGGTAAAGAGAGAGTGTGATTAGAGCAGCCACCTCCACAAACAGAAGAAATGACATGGCGGCGGGCCAGGTGCTGAGAGTCGGGCATCGTGGGCTCACTGCCATTATTCAAGCTGTGTCTTGTTTAGTCTCTTGCCAGAAGGGACAGAGAGCACGCGCGCCATGTTGTTGTTGCTCCCCCAACAGGAACCACTTTCCATTATTTCCAAATAGTGGCCTGTGCTGTGCTGCTCTGCATTATTGAAAAGCTTGAATGTACGAGTGTAGCAGCACTCGTCTCACACTCTTTCATGTGACCTTTAGTGTCTCACTGGTTTCGGACTATTTCAGTGACCCACTTCTCTTGTTACAGGTGACTCGATAATCCCGCCTGCCTCAAGAAGACGGTGACGGTGGAGGAAGCACAATGGATCTACCAGTGGTGGTGGGGGATCGCACACAGATGGACTTCTATGAGGATCCAATTATTGTTTCATTTTTCTGAGGACACCCAAGGAAATAGTGGCTGAAGATACTGGACTCAAACGCTGCCTGCTATCACCTTAAACCCAACCGAGTGTCCTTGGTATTCTGCTGCAAAGGACTGCATTACACACAATCCTTCACTGCTACTTCAACGAGTGAACTAAAAAGCACCGGATTAGATGACAAAAAACAACCAATTGTAGTATTCATCACTCTTCTATGGCTTAGTTGTGTTTCGTACGCATACTGGGAATATAAGGGATCTGGATTTTAGATCCTGTCTTACAAATGTCACCACAGAGAGGGAGTGGAACCAGATCGGCGGCCCCGTGTGGGACGGCTGACACAATTAAATTAAACTGTGCCACAAACGACACACTCAAAGCTGTCAAAATAATTCTGAACCTGACCTTTTCCTTTTCAGATTCCACCTTCATAGAAATATCTTACCTTGAATAGATTGTGGTTTACCACATGCCATTTTTTAAAAATGGGGAGACAGTTTGTCTTCTTTTTCTTTGTTTTTTTTTTTGACAAAGGACAAAATCCATTCAGGGTTGAAGTTAGACTAATACCAAGTAGATGTTACGGTATATTGAAACATGTAAACGTGTAAAAAATGGTCCATGGAATCAACAGGGCTGAAAATACATTGATGCTCTAATGGTTTTAATATCTGTGTTTTTAAACGCCTGTTAACCGCTATTGAGTACATGTGTCAGTATTATATGAAATGAATAAAACCTTTCAAAAGAAAATGATATCTCTGCCTTTTTTTGTTGAGACACTTGGAAATAAATCAACTTCAAAATGGTAAATGGACTTGAATGGACACCCTTCTTCCTCATGGTGCTGAACAGTGTTGCCTTGTTCAGATCCTGACGCTGGAGGCGGCCATGTTTGTTTTGTTCTCAGGACATGGTGGCTGCAGGAAGGGAAGGTGAATGTCCTAGACGGACACTTCCCTCCCGTCAGTACCATCACAGCCTCGCCGAGCATCGTGCTGTGACACGCTCTGCACTTTCCAGTGTTCCATTAAATTCCTCCCAACATCATTTCCCATCACGCTACCCAGTCTCCCTCTCAAATAAACTACAAGGCAGCAGTCAGACACTTGAAATTTAGTTCCAGCTGGACAAAGTGCAGCATGTCACACAATTAAAATTGTCAAAATCTGATTTTGCTTCAAATTTGAATGCAGCATCAATTAATTTTTGTTAAGAAACCTGCACACTTCAAGCAGCACGAGTCATGAATCGATATCTGCTGGTGGTTGATTGGTTTTTCATCGACAACTGGGGGTTGCTGCTATTCTCTTTGCAGCTTTGGGTGTTGAAAAGTGTTTTGTCACAGAATAAAAGCTCCAAACATGCATCCCTCCTCAGCTGTGACAGACAGCTGATAAACGAGAGGAGAACTCACTGACCTCTGCGTGTTCTGTTGAACGATGCAAAAACTATTACTGGATCAACCTGTGTGTTTGTCTGGATCCCCTTGGTACCAGGCAAAATGATCCCTGCAGCACATCCACGGCCACATAGCAAAGTTGTTCGGCAAAGATGAAGTCATGCCGGATGTGACAGCTCTATTTTTGGTTCTGTGATTATGTGGACCTCAATCAACAGGTGGGTTACTGTTGTAGGTGAGGATCCAGGTTGTCCTGGAGGTTGGAGGTTGGGGGTTGTCCCACTTCATTACGTTCATGTGTAGAGTAGAACAAGCTGGTCCAACATCTCACTGACTGTATTTATTGCTTTCTACGCAAAGAAACTCATTTTTGGATGGAAGCCGCGCTGACACGGCGAGACGTCTCTGCTGCTCCGTTTGGGTTATTAAAAACTCATTAGCCTGAAATGTACAGTTTATGCCTACAGGGAATCTCCTGTTACCCACATGTCAAGGTGCACATGTTGCCATAGAAACCCCATCTTACCCTCAGATGGTCTATGGTTCCAAAACAGCAAAAAAAAAAGAAGAAAAAATGCTTAAAATGTTTTTGTGACTTGTAATTTTTTCCTCTATTGTCTCTTCTGATTGGCTCTCACTCCTCAGCAAATTTCCATTAAACCCCGATGAACAGAATGGATCTTCACCACCCTTAACAGGATAAGAGGGTGAACATGGATGGATGGATGGAGGGAGGGATGGATGGATGGATGGATGGATGGATGGATGGATGGATGGATGGATGGATGGATGGATGGATGGATGGATGGATGGATGGATGAATGAATATTACTTCTGGGCAGTAACTGAGTAATATAACATGTTTCTGGGAAAATTTCATTGTATTATTCCAGTGGTGTCCACTGCCATTTCATACGTTTCCAGTATTTTTTTGTGTGCTGGAAATGACCCTGTAACTCCGTTCACTGTCAACACTGCTATACTGTATCATGTGACTCTGTAAACCAATCAGATCACTTACAGGAAGCAGAAACAAGATTGAAGAGTTCTGGGTAATGGAGTTCGGTCAGTAAACCGTCTGTTTCCACGACACGTTAACGTTTATACATGGAGGAATAAGAGAGAAATAGAAGATTAGTGTGCATGTTGTGTGCTTCCATTCTTTAATAACAACTCTCACTTCTGCCGTTATATTTTTAAAAAACTGTGACAAAAAGTAAAGTAATGAGTAACTGTAGTTACTCCGCGGAGAGAGTAGATAGAGATAGATAGCAACTGTGGAGGCAGAGGGAACACGGCGGTCGGTGGAATGTTTCAGGACTCACGTGAGCATGCGATGTCCGGTAGCTGAAGTATTAATATTTCTGCGCTGCTGCAACTGTGTTGTGCTGCTATTGCACCGCCGAAACACAAGATGGCCCCCAGGCTTCGATGCCACTGGGTTGAGTTACTCTGAAACAAAGACAACGGTTTTGTAGTTTGCGCAAATGAATTTACTGAAATAGATATAACACAAAAAAGAGCTCAGAGCAGAGGAAGAGATGGTGTGGAAATGTGTAGGAGGATATGTGATGCTGCAGCAGACCAGCTGTTGCTGTGCCTGCATGTGTGTGTGTGTGTGTGTGTGTGAGAAAGAACGAGAGAGAGAGAGAGCATTTCCAGATGTATGTGAGGTTGCACTCTCACTGAATTGATGCTCTAGGTTACAACTTCGCCACTTCAACACAGAGAATGAAGATTAATTAAGCTCTAAACATATATAGTAAAATCTATTTTTAGCACTTGGTACCCCAAACCATGGCATCATTTAGCCTTATAACAAGGAAATACAAGCTGAGTAAACATTAAAACTGTCAATGTACAAATACTTCAAAGTAAGAAGGAAAGAAAGCCGAGTCTTTTTTACGACAGAGGATAAAATGGAGCAGTTGCTCTATCGAGGCCTTCGATCAAGTCATGGATGAACGAGTCCCTGACGTTGTGAAGCCTCCTCATTGTATCTACATTCATCCTAAATGTGAGCTTCACTCATCAATGTGCAGCTCTTTGGAATTTTCTACCATGTACTGAGGTCTGCTGCACATCCTCTTTTCCTTTGTTCTTTTAAAGCACCAGGTACATTTTGTAAGAGCAAGTTGCTATTCCCTGTAAGTACCTTCCTATCTTTTCCTACTTTTTATTGAAAGACCTTCCTGTGTAATTGTCATGTATGATCTTCACCTACATGTCCTGCTTGTATCTTGAAACACTGAGTTCATGTTCCCATCCTATGAAATGGGTGATATAAAGAAACTTGACTTGATTGGAGTTGACTTATCTCTCATTCCAGCGATCCATGTACGCCATCAGGTCTGATGAAGAGACAGAAAGGTCTCCTCAGGAGATTTATTACAGTATTACAGTACGACGTGGTTACTGTGGGTTTAAATGCTGAATTATTCAGAGACAATGCAGTAAGAATATTCAAACATGGAGCTGCAGTGGTGGTTGCTGACTGGCAGGATTACCTCTGTAACTAACAGAATGAAACAGAGTAACAAAATTAGGTTTGAGGCTGTGGGCATCCATCTTTTCACTCCATGAAACACACACATTCACATTCACTATCTGTGTTGTGTTGCATTTAAGCCGCCTTTCTCTAAAACGCTTTTCTGTTCTGATTTGGCTAATCTCCCGGTGGATCCTCTCAGGGGCTGTGGCCTTCTGCTGAGCCTCGGCTGTATTGTGTGTGCATGTGTGTGTGTGTGTGCGTGCGTGTGTGTGTGTGCGTGCGCGCGCGCGTGCGTGTGTTTCATGGCCTGGGCTGTTTCTGAGCTTCAACGCGTCGTTAGTGCATGTCATTAAAAGATTACAGAGAATAAATCCACATACAGATTCTCACACGTACACACACAGGAAGCAAGAAACTGAGGATGAAACCGACTGCTATAATTACGCAGAGAAATTGTGTAAAATGGTTTTGACGTTGGAGTGGGACAACTTCGGTTTTAACATTCTTGTTAAGGTGTTTCTCAAGTCTGACTCTGATGATGAGTCCACTGCGTGAGGCTTCTTAGAATCCTCCCGCAGCTCCTCTGATAACACTCTCACTGGCGTCTTGTTACACTGAACATGTGACCGTGTAGCCGAGGCGAGGCATCAGGTGGAGCTCCAACAACCCTCTCATATCTGTCTGGCAGCTCAGAGCTTCAACACCATTGCAATCTTGTCACCTGACTTGTTCTTCAAATATCCAGATGATGTTGAGATTAGTCAACATGCAGGCTGGTCAGCAGCAGGGATAAAGTGGTTGTTGCTTAAACCAGATGGCAGGAAGTGAGAGACCATGGAGGCTCATACACCAGCCGGACAACAATGAGGGAAGGTGACAAATGAGGGTTTGATAACATGCACAAACCTGCATGTGTTTATGTTTCCTCACATAACACTGCACACCGGGGGATTTAGCTTTCGAGACAAGTACTGCAATTTAGTCTGAACCTGTAGTTTTCTCGCCTAAACCAACTCTACCTTGTGCAAATGTGCCTCGAAAAAAACAAAACAAAACCTGTGTTAAAGTCAGAAGTTGTAGTTGTCAGAGCCTCAGGCAGGATTCAGACCCTCGATGGGCACGTTCAGCTCAACACTGAAAGATCGATTCACTGTCAGACTCGTCACAATTTATACTTTGTCATCATGCTTCATAAAAGTTTTCCAGCAAAATTAGATGTTTTCTGACATGTGAGTAGAAAACCTTCAGGCTAAGTCAACCCGACACCACCCAGTCCAAAGGGTCAGAGGTTAAATCGCATGAGACTGAAGTGACAGAATGACAGTGTTCAGACATACCAGCATGAGGCAGAAGATGAATCAAACCGTAGTTCCCTGCAGGTATTTGATAAACTGTGGTGAGAGTTGACTTGTTGCCATTAGCGTGGTGGTTGGTTGTCAGCTGAGGAGACATTCAGTCAGACATTTACAGGAAGGAATCCTACGGATCTCACTGATCGGGAAAATGTCCTCAAGTGAAAGACGTTAGACGTTAGTAGCATCAAAACACGTTTCTCTTCTCTTTCCTGCTCTGTCCTGAACACATTTTTGACTCCTATGTTTCACCTGCATCGCACTTTCTCTTCTCTCCTTCATTCTTGTCCTCTCTTTCGCTCCTTCTCCTCTCATCCTCTCGCCCCTCTCATCTTCTCTCCTCCCCTCTCTCTGCTTCCTCTCCTCCTCCACAGATTTTTCTGTCCTTTCCTTGTCACTCTCTCTGAGTCCGCAGCTCGCTCTCTCCACGTGCGCACAGACTGAGTTGCTCCTCCAGTCAGAAACAGATTGAATTACATATATTTTTAATTATCATGGGGCTTTTTCCAAAACATTCAGGGCTGCAGCCACAGAGGCCACGCTGGCTTCCTCTGCTCCAGCCGTTGCTGCTACGTTCAGAAGCCTCACTCATGTATTAGCTGTTCGGGCGTGCAAAAGATCACCAAATAATGTTGGAGAGATCACATGAGCTACGCTTCCAAACATCGTTGGAATAAATGATTAAAATTTGACATTAATGTCCCGAGATGGACAGTCATGAAAGTGATTTTTGTTGTTTTTGTTGCAATAAGACACAAGACAAAGAAAAAAACATGCTAGTCATTGTGATTATTTTCAGGTCCACTCTGGATCTGGAGATCTGATCTGTGCTCTCTCCTGCTCCTCCACAGATTCACCTCGACTGGCATCTCCTGGTTTTGGCTCCTTGTGATAATAAGAACTCAACTTATCAAATTAAGAAGTATGGATGTATTATGTACTTATCAAAATGGGCCATTAAATCAATATTTGAGTCAATCCTATAATCTCATTGTTGAACTTCTTGTATGAGTTGAACTTTTTCTATAGCAGACATTTGGACTTGTCAAACACAGGTAATCCTGCTATGATAATAATCATCGAGATCCGTGAACACCCTTTTATGAAGTCCTGCATACTATAGCTACCTGATGTAGCTAACAGGCTCTCTGGAATAGAACACATCCATCATCATGATAGAAAAATTCCACTAATTAACAGCTTCACAGGTACAACAAGGGAGTTTGCAGGGATGGCAAATACTCCGAAAATTAAAAAGGGAGTGAAAGAGCAATGTCAGAGCAGAGAGTTCAGCTCAGACGTTTACAGACTCAAACTTCCAGCATCAGTAACTTGTGAGATAAATGTGAAAACACAAACAATGTTCTTTGCAACTGTGAGATGAGCTACAAGCCTATTTTCATCAAAACAAGCCAAGTCAGGTTTAAATCATAGAATGTAAGCGATGTTGGGTAATTGGCCTCCTCTCCACAGGACCAATGTTCGCCTCTGATACTGAAGAAAAACGAATCCACGAGTAAATAAATGCAATGCACTCATGTAAAGGATATGACGGAGGGTCAGTGACATCATGCTTGTTTGATAGTGGATGATGGGGTGAACTGGTGCTCCTCTCATGCAACTGGTTCCATTATCAGCTGCAGCTAAAAAAGAATCAGCTGTGCTAACCAGGCAGCAGCTTGTGTGTTTTAATAAACTAGTAACTACTAATCTCCACCATGAAGCTCCTTACATTGACTTTGTGTCTCCAGTCGCTATTGTCCTGCCTTATCTAGTTCTTATTTTCCTGGGATTTTGACTTCAGAGGCCAGGAGGATGTGAAAGTCATCGATAAAACATTAAATTACACCTAATAAATTATGATGTAGTCATTAATAAGAATTTAGTGATGGAAACCTCATTGATATATTAAAGATCAATCACAATTTTAAACAAATTAGGGAATTAAAATGATTGTTATTGTAAATTAATAAATAGAAATATGTTCATTATGTGAATATGAAAGATGTGAAAATGAACAGCTGCGTCTTAATTGTTCAGCATGAATAGAGTGGGTTTCGCTACCATAGAGATGATAGATGACCTTTGTTGCCAGGGCGACCCAGAACATCTGGTTAACTTTCATGTCAATCTGGAGAAGTTGAGGCATTTCAACCCGTGCCACAAACGGCAACCGTAGCGGTGCGAGGGGAAGGTCAGCAGCCCATCAATGTCATCGGGTGCGTCCTCCAGGGACCAGGAATGTTTTATAAAACTTCAGAGTAATTTCTGTCTGGATGTTCTGCTCTGCTCTGGGTACAGCTGAGGCAACATTTTTACTGAGACATTTTCCAAATTCATTAGAATTCAGTGCACCATCCAGTTTTGTGTGATATGCAAGCATACAGCCATAACCCTCCTCTTGTCTGATTCCTCTCATCCTGACACATACATAAAGACATGAGAGGCTGGCGAGGAGAGTCGGAGGCAAGTGGAAAGACAAAAATAATGGAGGGGGAGTCCCGTGATGCTGGTGGGAAGTGATGGCCTAAAAATAATATGGCTTCTGTCATGAGACTTGAAGAACAGAGCGGATCTGAGCAGGTTACAAATGAATTCAACAAATCAGTGTGACATATAATTCAGCTGAATGATGACATGTGTGTGTGTGTGTGTGTGTGTGTGTGTGTGTAAGTGTGCGTGTGTGCGCGCGCATGCATGTGTGCGTGTCGTTTAGTGAGAAAGAGCAAGCAAGAGTGTGTGTGGGACTGATAAGCAGCACAACCCCAAGGGGTTCTTTTCACGGCAGTCCCAACCTGTCAGTTTAGTCAAACACACTTCCTGATATCCACACACGCGCGCACGCACGCACGCACACACACACACACACACTCACACACACACACACATGCACACACGCACGCACAAAGGAAAATAACCCCAATCCCGAGGGTGTCATTCATGTCAATGGAGGCATAAGAGGAGGCGAACACTCCTCTTTCTCTCCGAGGTGAGACGCTCCTCAATGAGCGCTGACCACACTGATTAAGGTTTCACTGATGACTCATGCTGATAAGATGACCTCTCATCTATGCTCGCTGCTTCCATGACAACTAAAGTCACTCGCTAACACACGCTGTCCACTGAGAGTCAAACAGAGCCTTCCACAGCCAAAACACACGCTTCATCTAATTAGGACAAGCTATGCTTCCAAACTTTCCCAAGTCCTGTACCCCATGGAACATTCAGTCTCCTGCTTCTTCTTCCTCCACAGGTGGCGCTAGCACCACTTCTGACTAGGCTAGGATCGCTGCTACTTATGCTAGCTCTCATAGACACGGCATGACTCTGCCCAGATGGTTTTGACTCTTCAGCTGATGTTCTGCATCTACTGACTGCTGCTCCAGGAGGAAATGGACATAAGCAAGCATGCAGAAGACCACGCTCCCCTCTGATTGGCTGATATTTGGTGCCTTTAAGCAGTGAGATGGATCAGCATCAGAACCAGTCAGAGGAAGTGAATAGTCAGCAGAAACAGGGGGATGGTTTTAGATGTGTTTTGTGGTGTCCCCCAGTGTGACGGTGCATAAGGGCTTGAGTAGGCAGGTGTCACCTGTGTTATACAATAGTCACAAGTTCTTTGTTCCACTGAGACTTTAAACTGGACAAACCATGATGATGTGAGATGTGTCCAGACAAATCAATTATTCCAGAATAAATATGAGATGAGACGTTTGTAGACAATCATCGACTCTTGACACTCAGGTTTAACCAAGGACTTTTAGCCAATTTTGGCACCAAACTAACATTTTCACAAGCAACTTCCTTCACTCGTCTGCACACACACATATCAGGGAGTGTTGCAGTGGGACTTTCACTCAAACAAGGACAAAATGTGTTGTTGGTGTTTTCTTGGAAAATGGGAATTTAATGTTGCACTGAAAAAAAGACTTCTCTGAACAATAACGTATTATTTTTTAGCGAAAGTGGCATCTTATATTCCTTAAATAAATCATCGAGTTAAAGCTGCTGTCACTGAAATAGTGAGGATTGATGCTCCCGTATAAATGGCTTCACACAAATTTATAGTTCACGTCCATCACTACTGGACCATTAAAAACTCACACCGTCTCTATTGCAGCAGAGGTTTTGTTATCATACGGTTTTGGACCTGAGGATTAGGATTAGAGTTTAGATGCCCAGACACAGAGGCAGATTAGACAAAGTTTACTGTGAAACGAAAGCTGAGGTTCATTCATGTCAACAGAAGTTGTAGAGCCTGTGGCGTCATAGCAAACTTCAGTTCCAGCAGAGTCCAGCTGCGCAGGGGACGGAACCTGAGGGACGTCCAAGTTACTCCACATGAGTACGTGACAGTGAAGGTTTGAGCTCCACACCTGCAGACGCCAGGTGGGTTTCCATTCCCAGGGTGTGTGGCCACAGACACCTGCAGCATGTACTTCTGTTGAGGACTGTTACTTTCTCAGGTGAGGCCTGCTGACAGGCACCTGTACACCTCAGAACAGTTAAAGCATGACCCGCATCTGTGCTAAGCAATAGTTGGATGTTTCTGTTTTTGGTTTCTTCTCTGCATTTTATTCTATTATTCTATTACTACATTCAGTATCCATTCCATGCAGTTGCTTCTCCCTCTCTCTCATCGTTGGTGCATAGTTGTAATTCAACATCTTGTGCTTTACATCGAAGCAGAGTTGTGTTTCAGTATAAGAATGTGGCATTCTGCTCATTCAGTTTGAAATTCAAACAAGCAAACAACAGAATCATAAAATGCCGTGTGCCTTGAAATTACATAAACACAGAAAAAATAGTTCTAAGCCCTTTGAATTGCTCTGAGGGTGGAGAAACAGAGTAGTGCAGGAAATCATTATTCTAATATTGGTAATTTTCAAATCTGCGGCTAATCAGTCTGTGGAGGGAGTGAGACAAAAAAATTCTGCTGTCTGCGATGAGATTTAGAGAGACCGAGGGGAGGAGTGTCAGCGCTGTGATGAATATTCAGTTGTTGACATTTAGTGTGGAGCACTGAGACGATGCCAAGTTAGTAAGAACATTACAGAACACGGAGGAGAGGGGAGGAAGAGGAGAAGAGGAGGACATTAGGGGGGAGCAGGGTCAACGACAGGGAGATAACAGTCACACACACACACATTTTAATGGTCTTGGGCTCGATCTCGGAGGTGGACATGACAACAGGCGAGCAAAACAGAAGATTCCACAGAGTGAGAAGATGAGACAACCAAATACTTTCCACATTACTGATGTCTTTCTGTCTCATCTGTCAATCAGAGTGTTGGAGTTCCTGAGCCGATGAACTGTTCCAACGATCCACGCATCTCTGTGAGCCAGAACTAAAACACGGGGGCAAACCAAAGTATACAGTGACGATGCATGTGTGATGCTCCATGGACACCTGTGGCACAGGTGCTGAGGCATCCATCACTGTGGGTCTCAGTTGGGCCTCGGTCCTGTTCTTGCAAACTCAGCTATTTTTCGTTTGACAAAAACGGGTGAGATGAACTACAGTTCTGACAAAGACAGAAGAGAGACGCAGAACAAAAATACTAACCTGCAGGTGAAGAGGGAACATGGGATTAGGGGCTGATAAGCAGACAAGATACAGACGAGCAGAGGAAAATGGAGGGACAGCAAACAAAGACACGAGACAGAAGTACATTTTTAAAAATCAAGAACTTAATCCAAAATTGAAACATCCATCCATTGTCTTCCGCTTACTCCTGTTCAGGGTCGCGGGGGGGGGGGGGGGGGGGCTGTAGCCTATCCTGGCATCTACGGGCGAGAGGCGGGGTTCACCCTGGACAGGTCGCCAGTCCATCGCAGGGCCAACACGTAGAGACAAACAACCATTCACACCTACGGTAAATTTAGAGTATTCAATCAGCCTCGTCCCCAATTGCATGTCTTTGGATGGTGGGAAGAAGCTGGAGTACCTGGAGAGAACCCATGCAGGCACGGGGAGAACATGGAGACTCCACACAGAAAGAACCCAGAACCTTCTTGCTGTGAGGCAACAGTGCAAACCACTGCACCACCGTGAATAAATTGAAACATGAGGGGAAAAAAAACGGGAAACAACGATCAAGACTAGAATCCACAAATATACAAACTAATACCAAGACCTGAAGACTTTGACAAGTTTAAGTTTATGAAACCATTTAAAATACAAGAATGGAAATGAAAGAATGTCCATGGATGATGAAGCTACATTTTCACCAGATGATGGTTCCATCTCTTTTGCTCTCCACACAGATGGTTTACCTGCGTGAAATCCCACTCAAACATCAAAAGTCCAAGTATAAATGGAAAATTAGCATCTGAAACATCTTGGTCTTTGTCTACGGATTCATATGCAGACATCAGTTGACCCTGATGACAAACCGCCACCCTGAGACGTAAAGGTTCAGGACACGAGGCTTTGCTCCGTGTCCCTGAGGCAAGTCCCCACAGTTTGACAGTGTAATTATGTCTCCACAGCACGCACGCACACACACACACACACACACACACACACACACACACACACACACACACACACACACACACACACACACTCTAGAGGACTCTATTTCAGTTGAGCTTTAGAATGGAGACCATGAGTGCCACCACTGTAATTAATGAGACTTGTTGTTGATGATTGTTATTGTCACTTTGGTTTGTGGAGGCGGATCAGTGACACTCGACAAACTCGATCTAGGTCGCAGCGCTGCAGTCTACTCATTAAACCCATTGAGGAGCTTTGCTGCGCCATCAGCTGTTTATTCATCTATTGAGATGGCGTGGATGTTTTCTTTTCTCCATTTCAGATGACTCTCAAATCCAGATGCCCATCACCGAGACTGACTGATCCCAGTGTTGAGCTTGGAGAGCGATCAGTGGAGAGAAGAGGCAGAAAGAAAAGACAGGAAGGAAAACAGGGAATCTGTGTGTTTGTGCTGTTGTTTATACATGCTGTTTATTAGTTTAACGACCTACTTTGCATAATTACAGTCACATACAGTTTGTGCTGAATCTAAAACTCAGGAGAGTTTGTGCTCTAAACATAGTTTCAGCCAAAAGAACAAGTTTGTGACTGAGACAAAGAACAAGTTCTATGAAGTGAAATAAATAAGGACGCAGGACGATTTATCCATGTGTGTAACTATTATTGGCAAGCAATTAATCATAAACACAGATAGAAACTGTACATGATGGAGGTAAGAAGGAGAAGAATACTTTACTTGCTTTACTCTCTACATACTGTGAACTGCAGGTATTTGTTAGTGAATAAATACTTCAGTTTCTGAAGCCCCAGTCAGGTTCCTGTGTTTCATCCACTTGAAGTTGAAAGAATTTTTTTTACTTAATACATCCATCCATCCATTGTCTTCCGCTTATTCCTAGTAAGGGTCGCGGAGGGCTGGAGCCTATCCCAGCAGCTACGGGCGAGAGGCGGGGTTCACCCTGGACAGGTCCCCAGTCCATGGCAGGGCCAGCACATATGGACAGACAACCATTCACACTCACATTCATACCTACGGTCAATTTAGAGTATCAATCAGCCTCGTCCCCAAATTGATGTCTTTGGACGGTGGGAGGAAGCTGGAGTACCAGATAGAACCCACACAGGAACCGGGAGAATGTGGAGACTCACCCAGAAAGATCCGAGCCAGGACTCGAAGCCAGAACCTTCTTGCTGTGAGGCGACAGTGCTGACCACTGCACCACCGTGCAGCCTTCACTTAATATTTCTGGTATGAGATTGTTAAAATTCTGTGGTGTTGGTACCATCTCAGGCCCAGTAAACGCTAACTCTTAATCATTCATTTTCTTTCAGCAACAACAGTACATGAGTTATGTCACACCCCCAACACACAGACATGCGCCCGCACACACACACACACACACACACACACACACACACACACACACACACACACACACACACACACACACACACACACCTTGTTGAATATATTGTACACTTGCATCTATAAAAAAGAGCACACCTAATTGTCCACACTTGACTGCCCCTCAGTGAACACTTCACATCTCTGCCGACTAATGAATACATTCCACAACCCTTTGGAGTCACTGCAGATAATGAAGTCTATTTGCATAATTAAAGGTACAGTACCTTCTTGTCCCCCTGCTACAACCCGAACTAAAATAGGGGAACGGGGGGAATCAAACCAGTGTGTGTGTATGTGTGTTTGAACCTCCTAAAATTGACAGCATCACCCTAAGAGTCACACACGGACCTGCGTGCTCAACACTGGCGACGCTCCTCTAAAAGCCACCTTAATACAAAGACAGCCCGACATTTTTTTCTCAATCAATTTTTCCCACCTTTCCTACCTTTCCTTTCATTTCTCTCTCCAGTCAACCATTTCACCATCCGCCCCCCACCAAAGCCTCCAGTCAGCAGTCAGCTATAGAATTCCATTACTGCCTTGTGATGCAGCACTTCAAAGGAGGGAGAGCTGCCTGTGCGTGGAACTGAGAAAGTGCACACGTGCAGTACAACATTAGTGAGAGGGTCTTTTGTTTTGTACCTCATCAGCAGCGACGCAACAGCGGCGCCGCAGCCAGCATTTATCCTGAAATGTTCTTTTATGTAATCTTGAATGTGCTGTAACTTACATTTGGCTCAAAATAACTAACAGCCTTTCATGTGCTTGATTGTGTTTGTGGGCAGAAAAGGTAGGTGGGTGCTCATCTGAATGTGTTCCAGATTTTATTTTTTTTAAACCTCAACCAGGAACGACCATCCAAACAGTGTGAGAGGGGCAGGCCAGGAGTGAATGACCGCTCTGCTGCGTCTCTGTGCCTCTCTCTGTTGTGTACGTCCTTCAAGAGACAGGATTCCATCCAAATGTGTCAAATTCTGATTCAAATTTTCAAGAATGTGGCAAAAGATTCCTGGCATCATGTCGAAGAAATTCCTTGAATGTGCTTATTAGTTGAAGGAAATTTTGGCATCTGAAGAGCAACGTCACCACTGGTGGCGTGGAAGGAATTCCATTTGATTTTGGAATTAACCCGAACCTGCAACTGTATCTGATGACATCATCACCTTGCCTGGGCCGCGTGTTTGATGAAATATGTTGCGGTCATGCATTTTGAAAAGGGTTAAGTGTGAAGCTCCTGGAGCTGGATGGTGTTCTGGATCAGGGATCTGCGGGACCCAGGTTTTTGGTGGTGTCAACAGATTTTCAAGATACCGTGTCCACGTTGTGAACCCACACGGTTCTTTGGCAGAGGGACTCTCAAGTGCTCTTTAGTTTTTATTTTTTCAGGTCTCTGTTCAGCTGTAAGAAGAGATCAAGAAGAGGAGGACCAGCTCCCACAATCTGCCATGTGTTTGTCATATAAAGGACTTTTTACTCAGCACGATAAGATCAAAATGGACGGAAAGGAAGTCTAACACCTCCAAAATCCCAGTGGTGTCTCAATAGCACTGATTGATGGAATAAAGAAAACTATAGTCTCAGTCTGAATTCTTGCTTGTGATGTACGTCGCTTTGGACAAAAGCGTCTGCTAAATGAAATTGTAGAATTGTACATCTTGGCGACGTCCCTCATTCAGCTACTATGCAAAATACTTCTTTTAAATCATTTACTAAAGTCAAATAAAAAGTAATAAATTTTTAAATCATCTCCTTCTCTGTCCTTTCAACATCCACCTGCGTCCGACGGTCTTGGTGAATCAGCAGACACACACTTGCTGAAGCTAAATTTAAGGATATTTAACTGACACACACGTCATTGACCTTGATGCAACTGCAGGCAACAAATCTGAGGCTGAGAAACGACACACAGGTAATAGCGTCACAGTGTGGCCACATCAACTGGGAGCCATTTATCTTCTACATGAGGGGGGGAGGCAGAGTTTCATCTCCAATGGAGTTCCCTTCTCTTCAATTAGATTGTTCCTGCATTTCTACAGTAAATAATTCACAGGCAGAACCATCAGCAGACAGGCATGGGTGTATAAATGTTTTAGTGTGTGCAGGGGGGAGTGGGGGGGGGGGGGTGAGTGACGTTTGAGATGGTGGTGTAGGGTCGAAAGATGGAAATTGTTTTTAGCTGCGCTTCCTGTGCTTTCAAACATTTGCTGCTCTTGTCTGTGCTCGTCTGTCTCAGGCTCTCTCTGATGGGCTGGATGAGCTGGATGGGGGCTCTCTTTCCATGGTTCCCTGAATGTAAATGGAAGAAGTCAGCTCATGTCAGCTAAAAAGAGCAGAAAACAGGCAATTGAAAATAGCAGCAATGTGGGTTTGACATCTGTAAAAATGAGAAAAGAGCTGCGAGACACAAAGCATTCTGGTGCTGTTCACATTTTCCATCGCTGCATGTGAGAGGAAGATTTTATCTTCGCGAGGACTCGCTGGTAATCAACAGAAGTACCGACAAGCTGGGAGTAGCACCGCATTTAGTGTGAGGATTACGGCTGGTCTTGGATATTTCTGATGAGAGGATGAGCGAGGAGGAGAAAGTCAAAAGTCAGGGGGATGATGTGACGGATCTATAGACCTCACCCAGCCCTGACCTGTTGAACAGAAAGTCCCCTGTGCTCATCTCACACGCCAGATTCCTCAAGTCATTTTGTGAAGATAGATCAGCGCGTGACATAGTTAATCTAATCGCAGAGGAAACACATCAATCAAACATTAAAAGAAAAGAAGATAACATTTGCTTTTTTTTCTTGAATATATATTTACCTCAGCCGAGGACGTGAGGACTTCGGTCTGTGAGCAGGACGACACAAAAACCACTGACACATCTTGAATTTGGGGGGAAGAAGCAGCAGGAGCAGCAGGTCTGGATGAAAGGGGTCAAGCCAGTGTGTTTTTTGGTTTCTGTTTTTGTTTTTTTAAAAATTCGTATTTAAGAATAACAAAATCGGACAAGTTTACAGACTTTCATCAGCTTTCTGAGTGCGAGATGAATCCTGTTGAGAAACTGCAGGTATGTGTATTACAAAACAGTTCAAATTAAAAAAAATATATTTATCAAATTATTTATTTATTTTCCCTGCCAAAGAAGGTGATGTCATCACCACTGCTGGTGTCTGCTTGTCTGGAAAACTCAGAGAGTCGATGATGATTGAATGATCAAGAGGAACAATTGTTTCAGTTTCTAGAACTGGTCCTCAGCTGGATCCGGGTCTGCTGATGTCATATGGGCTCTCTGACTGTGGAGGATCGTTATGAAAGATGTTTTTGTCCTGCCTTCCAATGTAAAAAAAACCAAAACAGTTCCTTTTTTAGACCTTCTACCAGTTTCCTTTTTCAGAGTTGATCATCCTTGTTAGGAGATGCCATCTTAACATGCAGCTGATTTACCAGCTGGTCTTTCTCAAGATGTGTTTCTCCCTCCACGTTGACGTCTGATTGCTAATTTCCTGTCGTCATAATTATTTTGGCTACTTGATGAAATCCATCACTTAGATGTCAATGTAAGTTTTTGCAGTTTACCGAGAGGCCAGTCCCCGCATCTCTGTCTGACGAGTTGAACAGTTAATTAAAACTACTCAGCGAACAAGTTTTTCAGTGAAAGCCTTCTCTCATCAACCAGCAGGAATCGCAGGAGGAACTGGGAGGCAGAGAAGAGTGAGCGGCTGCCGGTCTGCTTGTGGGGCCAGAAGGCCGGCGCAGCCGTAACTGGGAACTGGCTGAAAAGGCGTTCTGATTCACACGTTAACAGGAACAACACTAGTTGACACCATCCTCGCCGGCTCAGTTGCAGTCAGAAGAACGTCACACTCAGCAACTCCTCTTAAGTTTGCAGGGAGGGTGAGAACTCTACCCGTGGTTATTCACGGTTCTGGAGATGTTGGTTGGGTTCTGCAGCAGCCACTTGGTTACTGGTTGTTTCTCTTTAGGGTGTTTATACATTTGACATGTTCATTTACATAAAAGCCTGAGTATAAAAGCTAATATCACAACAATTAGCTGAAACATGCAGATGACACAAGCTTCATACATCCTTCCGCTGGAAGTGACTGGGTGAAGCCCTACGATATGGTGAAGCTCTACTATAGGGTGAAGCTCTACGATAGGGTGAAGCTCTACGATAGGGTGAAGCTCTACGATAGGGTGAAGCTCTATGATAGGGTCAAGCTCTACGATAGGGTGAAGCCCGACGATAGGGTGAAGCTCTACGATAGGGTGAAGCCCTACGATAGGGTGAAGCCCTACGATAGGGTGAAGCTCTACGATAGGGTGAAGCTCTACGATTGGGTGAAGCCCTACGATAGGGTGAAGCCCTACGATTGTGTGAAGCTCTACGATAGGGTGAAGCCCTACGATTGTGTGAAGCTCTACGATAGGGTGAAGCCCTACGATTGTGTGAAGCTCTACGATAGGGTGAAGCCCTACGATTGTGTGAAGCTCTACGATAGGGTGAAGCTCTACGATTGGGTGAAGCCCTACGATAGGGTGAAGCCCTACGATTGTGTGAAGCTCTACGATAGGGTGAAGCTCTACGATAGGGTGAAGCCCTACGATTGTGTGAAGCTCTACGATTGTGTGAAGCTCTACGATAGGGTGAAGCCCTACGATAGGGTGAAGCTCTACGATAGGGTGAAGGTCTACGATAGGGTGAAGGTCTACGATAGGGTGGAGCCCTACGATAGGGTGAAGCCCTAAGATCGGGTGAAGCCCTACGATAGGGTGAAGCTCTACGATTGGGTGAAGCCCTACGATAGGGTGAAGCCCTACTATAGGGTGAAGCTCTACGATAGGGTGAAGCCCTACGATAGGGTGAAGCCCTACGATAGGGTGAAGCTCTACGATAGGGTGAAGCCCTACGATAGGGTGAAGCTCTACGATTGGGTGAAGCTCTACGATTGGGTGAAGCCCTACGATAGGGTGAAGCTCTACGATAGGGTGAAGCTCTACGATTGGGTGAAGCCCTACGATAGGGTGGAGCCCTACTATTGGGTGAAGCTCTACGATAGGGTGAAGCCCTACGATTGTGTGAAGCTCTGAGATAGGGTGAAGCCCTACGATTGTGTGAAGCTCTGAGATAGGGTGAAGCCCTACGATAGGGTGAAGCCCTACTATAGGGTGAAGCTCTAGGAACCTCTCCGGGCATCTTGGGTAACATCAGGCCTTTCTCTGCCACGCTCTTCCTTGAGTGATGAGGTAATGAGGTCTGATTTGTTGTTTATTTTTTTTAACCTGAACTTTACCAGGTAGTCACTTGAGATCAGGTGATCTCTTTTTCGAGCGAGACCTGGCCAAAATAGCAATATCTAGTATTGAGACACAAGCTGGGAGTGCTACTCTGAGCGCTCAAATAGGATTTCACACTGAGATGAAGCAGAAATCACCCAAATGTGGTTAGGATCAGATGTCAGATGATGTCTAACTCCCAAAATTGGATTTGGGCTGTCAAATCTGTGAATCTACAGTAGGTTATTGGTATAATTCTTCTCAGGATTAGTGTCTCGCGACTTTACAGAACCTGCCTTACGAGAGAGGAAAGTCTAGAATCTGTGTACTGAGCAGGCAGACAGTCTACATGTACTGCTGGTAAAATGAGGGGGGTTTGTTATTTTAGCAGCTATTGACCCAAGCATGATCAATTTCTGTACTCTGCAGCCTGACTGACACATGCCCAACACCCGGCCGTTTGAAAAATGGCCATTTATTTCAGCTGACAGGAGCCCAGGGCAGCAGAGAGAGAGAGAGAGAGAGAGAGAAGAAGTTGAAATGAAAATAGAGAGGTCATCGAGGCGGTAAACGGACAGGGAGAATTTTACTCAGGGTGAACACAAAATACATACTTTCACTCTGGATTCATGCAAACTGAGCTCTGACAGTCTGAGAAGAGAGAGAAGAAAAGAGAATTAGCCTGAAGAAATAGTTTATAATCAAAAGAGTCAAGAGACTGTAAATGAATGGAGCGAGCTGGTATCATACGAGACACTTTCAATCGTTTGATCGCTTCTTTGTTTGCCAAATTAGAAACAACCTCCAGGTAGAAAACTGTTCGCTATTAAAAAAAAAACAAAAAACTCATGAATAAGAAAACTATTGCCACCAAAAACCACCAGATTGATTCACAATCAATTTGTGTTCTTGGAAATTTAAAGAGGCCAAACATCACATATTCCCATGATAACCTGTAAAATCTGCAAGGTCAACGCCGGCACACGCATGAAAGTGTCCCTTTAAAGCTGCTTCCTCGTCACAAAGCAGCAGCAGAAGCTGGATAAAGTCGGTCTGAGCATAACGAGAGGCGACAGTTAACGGACTCCCGTTTGATTAGTGAGACGTGTGAGATGGAGACATGAACTGCTGCAATCCACCATTTTTCTCCTCATGATTTTAAAGTCATTACATCAGCTATTAAAAGAATAACGTTTAACCCGGCAATGAAAAAGACCTTTTTAATTGCATTGTCATAAGTTATCATTATGGGTCCCCACTGCGGCCTTTCTAGAATTAAAGATGGTGTTCATGGTGAATCATTCTATCATTAAATGTGACAGACGGTTGATTGAGTTTATGAGATGGTGAGGATAGTCGGCATGGGTTTAACGGTAAGATGTTTTTCAAGTAAAAAAAGTTTATGGTTAATTGTGAAGGATCAGCGTGAGTGTGTGACTGTCAGCGAGCGTCGATCGAAGACATTGATCAGAACACTATCTCACCTTGCTGCGTGTCAGCGGCCTGTCAAATGGAGATGGAGAGTATCTGATACAGTGCTGAATGAATGACACACACACACACACACACACACACACACTCATATGTTCACTCATGCCTGCATGAACGCTTCCTCAATCAACACTTGTGTGAATGTATACACCTACTCGTCTAATTTCTCTGTATAGAAGACAGATCACTGTCATTTGTTTACCTCCCATGTAAAGATCACATATGTGTGTGTGTGTGTGTGTGTGTGTGTGTGTGTGTGTGTGTGTGTGTGTGTGTGTGTGGTTGCTGCCTATATCTGTATTTCATATTGCCCAGGTCCTCATGTTGTTGACATCTCATTTTCACCCATCAGTTTTCTCTCGCTGATTGAACACAGCTGTCAGACGTGCCGCTCAACACGTCGCAAACACACGTCCTTCGTATGTCGCCTTTGTGAGTGCAGCAACCTTGAGATGGGCCTGGATTTGTCCAGGTGTGCCTGACAGCTTTCAAACTTTCTGTCCGTCCTTTTTCCCCCCTTAAAACTGCGCAGACAACCTCAACCGTACGAAAACACACACAAACTCACAATCATCTGTCTGCCTTGGCTCTCTCAAGTTGTGATTTGTGCCAAAGCCCCGGGGATGGCAGGTGAGGTGTCAGCAGTGATCTGATAGCGCTGAGGTGGTCCAAATGCATGATTCCTCTTAACCCTGATCCTCTCACTGCATCCGTCCTGAAGATCCCTGCCTGTGTTGTCCCTGCAGCTTTGGAGGATGAGCTTACACTTCCCAGGCCTGGGACTTAAATCCATTGTGATTTTTTTTTTTTTTTTTTTTTACTTTAAAGTAATTTAGTATTTTATGGGTAGCTGGCATAACTTTAAACTTTAAGTAGCAGCAGCTGAACTAGAGGACCTTGTGGAAATAAGTTTTTAAAACTTCAATTAATTCTAATTATCATTCTTGCTGGTACATTATTGGGCAGGTTGGCCGGGGCCTGCAGGCACGCTCTGCTGGGCCTGAAGAACACTTCAGAGTTGGGAACAGAGAGGTAGCCTGTCATGTGAACTCTAAGATGTAAGCACTGCAAATTTTAATGAAGAGGCAATCATGTGGAAATTAGAGATGAGGAATCATCGATTAATAACTACATGTTTTACAAGGGGGTCAGGGATTGGTGAGGGTACAGTGGATCTCTCCGATTAAGCTCTTTGATTGGTTTAGTAAAAACCGACCGGCCGGGTGTGCAATGACTTGAGTTAGATAAATGGGCTCATAACTTCCCTAAAGTTCCTTATTTCCTCCACCTCCCCAACCCCTTTTCTTCATTTGTATGCAAAGTCCAATCCCTTAGGCTGCCTTTCCTTCTCTTTAATTCTCAGCCATCTTTTTTTAATCAATTTTCTTTTATCTCGGGGAAGTTATTTTAATACTCCTACATCTTATTTCATTCTCAGCAAGACTGTGTGAGGATATCAATTATTCAATGGAGAGGGAGCTGAGGAATATGTTAATATTGATTAAGCTTTTGCCACACCTAAGAAGATTACACTCTCTTATCACTATGTGAGAGTGCTGCATTAGGCAGGCAAATTAAAGGACACATAGATACACTGTGTTGGATGTACAGTGATGTAAGAAAATGTGCCGTTTGTGTGTCTTCCATGTTTGGATGGGAGATTAAAAGCCTATTTACACTGAACGAGAAGCGGAAAAAAAGACGACACACCCGGCATTCCTAATACAATGCTTTGAAGATTAACCCCTTAATTGCAGTTACGTAAACTGGTACTCTTCCAGATTACCCCGGAGGCCAGAGGAAGTCCAATACATAACAACCATAGACTGTATAATAGTACAGGGAAGACCGGGACAGACGGGGCCAATCTCTCAGGGCTCCACCGGGGAGCCTGGCTCCTCGGCGGCGAGGTCATTGAACAGGTTTTGTACCTGTGCAGGTCCACCATAATGGACAAGCCCTCAGAACGTGTCCTCTGACAGTTCAGTTATAAATCACCAGTGTTGCCACCTGTTGGTCACTCGATGTGCCCACAGCTAAGACTCGACTTGACGGGGAGCACAGGAGTAAGTTGCTGCTGAGTAAGACTCACATTTACACACCTGCCACGACTGAACAACATTCGGCTCACTTGACTTTGTCAAGATGGTCAAAATTCTTAAAATGACCCCAAAATATCAACAGTTTCCTTGTTACAAACCAGTGAGCGGCAGTGGTTCCATCCACCGTCTCTGGTGGAGTCAGAATCAAGGCAGAGCTGCATGGTGACCAATTCCACAGCTTATCTAAAATCATTTGGTTTATCTTGGGTTGTTTTATCTCCACCACTGTGATTGTCGGTGTCCTCTAGCTGCCGTTTTATTGCCACAGGCGAGAGCTTGGTTTTTGGGTAGTGATACCGCAGATACTGTGGCATTTGTATCTCATTTCCCCAGAGCTCTCCCTGTAGGGCAGCCAAGAACTGTATATCTGTCAGGGTACAAAGCAGCCAGTCAGAGGGCCAGGGGAGAAGGGAATGGAACAGAGGTGGGCGTTTAGGGGACAGGATGTCATTGTGTGTTCCAACAGGGCTGTGAGATATGCAAGTGTTTAAGACACAGCTGAAGGAGGCTTTAGAAGTCAAAGGGCTGTTTCATGAATGCATGCATACGTTCATTTCCACCCGTCCACCCACACACACACACACACAAACACACGAACGCACACTCGTGCACACACACAGCAACCTGAATGTAAATAAGTTTGCCCCTCAGCTTTTGCATCAGCCCTCCTCCGTCATTTTGCTTCTATCACTTTACTTTTTTATCCCAATTTACTAATCGAACACATCACTCTGTCATTGTTCCTCCGGACCGTGCACACACTCGCACTGGTAAACAAGCACACCTGAGCCCGCGCGGACACACACACCTCATGCATACTGGATATTAGGCTTCTCTGCTGCAGTATAGCTTTCACACCACTGTTGCCCAGACTGCTTCATCGTTAAATGTGTGTGTGTGTGTGTGTGTGTGTGTGTGTGTGTGTGTGTGTGTGTGTGTGTGTGTGTGTCATGGTGTATTTCATTTGCTGTTTGGTGAATGAATCAGGAACTCCTAGTTTTTGTATTCTGGTATTCACTGAAAACATTTTTCATTACAGTACTTGTGGATGACGTGTGCCATAACAGCAACTCAGGACAAATTCAAGGGTTGCTGGCTGTTTTTCACCAGCTTGTGGTGCAGAGGTTGTTTTGTTGGTGTTTTTTTTACAAAAAGAAACAAGGGAGAGTAGAAGAGGGAGATGACGAGAGAGGAGGAGGAGAAGGACATGAGAGAGACAGATAAGTAAAGATTGAGACAGGAGGAGGGAGAGGGGAGAAGAGCCCCCTGCTCTGCATTAATGCTCTGTTTGCCAGTCAGAGCATGCTCTTTCCTATGAGATTAGACTGATAAAATGCATATGTGTGTATGAGCGTGTCCACACACACACTGTGGTGTGTGTATACACTCACACCCTCCCTTGTGAGATTAGGCTGATTTGTCAGTGATGCAGGAGTTCATCCATGATTAATAGCCCGGCGTGCTGGAAACAGTGTTATTCTGCATTAGCTACCTGTGGGACGCCACGCACAACTGCATGTGTGCCTCGGTGTGTGTGCACGAAGCAGCATGAATATCAATCCAAACATCTTGTTCCGAACATGTTGCCATTGTAAGTGTGTTGGTACACAAGTCGCCAATGTGTTACGTACACGCTACTGTGTATTATTCATGAACACCCCCATCCAGTTATGAGACTAAGAGGCCTCTCAGAGAGCAGGAGAGTAGCACAGCTCCACTCAGGTGCACCGCCGACCCTGGGCGTCGGTGTTCAGCTTCAGCATGGAAGCTCACTGTTGCCACGACAATGGGGCTGTAGTAGTAGCTCAGTTTTACTTGTTTAGGCTACTGCATGACCATACAGTATTACCACCATGGAAACACATACAAGTATGATGAATGGAGGAAATATGCATGAAGGGAGACCGTTACTTTCTTCTGTAGTCTCTGCTTGACATTCAGCCGCAGCCAAGCACAGAAATAGTACAGCAGATCTGATTGTTCAAAATTTAAAGCTTCCGGACTTCAGCATTGGGTTCCCACTGGGATCGGCAGTGTCGCCTTCCAGCAGCGACATGGATTTGCTCTGCCCTCGGTGTGGTTTCATATCCCACGGGGAGCTTTTCAGAAGCGGGGCAATTTGTCAGCCCGGACTTGTTGATTTGGTCACTCTCCCTTGATTTTTTAGGTTCTATCATGAACTCAATACAACTTTTTTTTGTAGCCCACAAAGTTAACTTTTTTTTTTTTCAACTGCCGCAGAATCGGAGATCACATGAATGATCAGGTTTGTCAGGTGTTTTATTTTGAAAAAGCGACTAAACATTGTGCTAGTTTTTTTGCCTCAAGAGCTCAGTGCTACTGCCACTCCTCACCCCCACATCGAAGTACAGAAGCACTGCACATTCCATTGAAAAACAAGTGGGGATTATTGAGGGATGAACACCTCTGGATATGCTAAATTTTTTTCTGACCGTGTTGCCGGTCACAATGATGACTTAAACCAAAAGCTCAAATATTTTGCCCATTTTTCAAACCCTCGGACTGAGAGATGACTTTGATCTTCATTCCAATACATGTGCCCATCATTCATGTGTAAACCCGCCCAGTCTCTCAAAAGTAGACAGACAGAGAAGATTGTGGGGTGCAGCTAAAAGGTGCTGTCGATCAGCTCCGGCAGACACCAAGATTTACTCGGTTTATCATTTGACTTCACAATAACGATAAAGCTGAAGCCACTGAACGGTGATTACAGGCAAAACTGAAGAGGCCTGCAAGAGCGTTTGTGCTGAACTTACTTTAACTTTCTGCAGCTTCATGTAAAACCTCATATGCAATATTTACAGCAAACGTAGCCCTGTTCTCCAGGATGCGTGTTTCTGTGTGTGTGTGTGTGTGTGTGTGTGTGCGTGTGTGTGTGCGTGCGTGTGAGACCAACTGATAGAGACAACAGAAGTAGAAGGGATAAATGAGTCTGTGAAGCCGAAGAAAAAGGATCAATACAAAATGTACTATGTGGAGACAGAGAGCAGAGAAACACTGCAGCCAATTAAATAGCAAGATGAGAGAGAGAGAGAGAGAGAGAGAGAGTTAACAGTGTCCTATCTGGAGGTTAGTGTATAACAGCAGAACTTCTAAATTATTTATCAGTTATGAATTTGGTGGAACACATGCACAGCAGATCATCTGTTCTTTCTCATTCATTCATTTATTCACTCTTCAGGACAGAGACACACCACCGATCAACTACAGGATGAGAGAGTGAACGCATGAATCAGCTTCATTAGGTCCTAATAATTCTGTTTAAAACCAGTGACAATGTATTTCAACACATATTTAATAAACATCAGGAAACTTCATTGCGCTGTAGAACAGTGTCGGCAGACTTCTGCGGGACAGCAGCCCAGCTTGAAGCGTCGCATTCAAGCATTGGGACGGCTCTGCAGTGCAGCTTTGTTCACAGTTTGCATCCACATTTAACCTGATAAGAGTCCACAGTCTTTGTGAGCGAAGCCTTCACACTGACCTGTGAGGCTCATGGAGATGTGATGAAACATACACATGCAGGTGCACACACACACACACACACACACACACACACACACACACACACACACACACACACTGCTGCTACCTCAAGCAATCATGTCCTCCAGATTTCTCGCTGCAGCTTGTCTCAAATATCCCTGTCACTTTCTTCGTGAGAGAGTATCAATCGAAACAACTAACTTCTCTCTCCTAAAGTTCTGCTCCTTTAAGCAGATGCATTCATTTTTCAGAGCCGGCCATGAATATTTCAGGGCTGAGTGACACATCCAGTGAAGAATGAAAAGCGAGAAGTAGTCGGGGTGGGGGGTGGGGTGGGGGGGAGGTGTGGATAATCAAATTTGGTTTTGTCGATCTCATAAATGACTTAAGCTCTGCGCCTTTCAATCAAACCACCTTCGTCTCCATCACCTTCATCAAGTTCCCTCTTCAATCACACGTTCAGTTCCTCTCCCATCTCGTCAGCTATGATCCCGCAGCTCCCATGATCGTGGAACTAAGGACAGCATAGTTGGGTCAAAGTGGCAACGTTCCAAACTGAGCTCTAAATTGCTAAACCATGCAACTAAAAATAGAAGAGAACAAAAAACTTTACAGAATAACATCCCAATGTTCCTTTTGTTGTCAATCAAACTGAGAGGAATCCCCGTCTCCTCACATGTTTTCATTACAGAAAAAACGCTGTATGATGAAATTTCGTTGCACCTCTAAAGTTCCTTATGCGCTCCAGCATTGAAAAGCAATCCAGAGCACACATGCTGCCTGGAAAACGTGAGCATCGAGCCGTGCTTAATCCAGTAGGCATCACCGATATAATCTGCAGAATTACCTTCAGTAATTCATCTGTCTAAATGCAAATATACTGCTTCCCTAACTTACTGTTGCAATGATTTGGTTCACAAAGAGTGATAACAGATCGAGATAAAAGGGATGATGGCCAAAATAAATCTATGTTTTGAAGTGGCGGGAATCATGACATTTTGGTGTATCTTTACTCCGCCTTTTCACTTTAATTGATTTATTCCTTCAGAGATACATCAACTGGATCAGGAAAAGCATATTCCCAAGGCAGGCAGGTAGGAAATCTGAGAAGTTGTAACCTATATTGTTGTGCTTTTACAAATACAGTCAAGGAGATAAGAGTAATACCCCCTGCTTTCTTGGAAATGGAGGTCTGATTTACAAACACACAACTGATATAAAATCCATTTCCCTGGAAATAGAGGGAATAATCTCTCATCCTTTAATGTTGCAACCAGGGTAGCTGTGTCTGGGGAAGGCAAATAGAACTGTTGGCTGCTCTGTAATGGTTGTGTGTGTGTGTGTGTGTGTGTGTGTGTGTGTGTGTGTGTGTGTGTGTGTGTGTGTGTATGTGTGTGTGTGTCTATGTGTATGTGTGTGTGTGTGTGGCTCCAGAGAGTTGTATTTATACAGTATTTGGCCCTGCAGACTTTCACAGTAGAAAACTACAGCAAGGCATAACAGACACAGACAGCCACACACACACACACACACACACACACGCGCGCACACATGCACACACGTACACACACGTGCCTCAAACAACATATCTTTGTATCCATTAGTCAAGTTTTTTGGGTCTGACTCGGGGCAGCATTGACAAGCAGGGAAATAGTTGGAACTTCAGCAAACTTTGATATCTAGATTTGTTAAAGATTCTTTAGATATGGAAGTCTTGATTGGTTAAAAAAAATGGATTAAAAAATAATGACCTGTAGTCTTTCAGTTTATTCCTTTGTACCAGTTAATTGCTGTGTCTCATCAAGGCTTCTTGTTTGTTGCAAATATGTTTCATAATGTTATGTAATGAGTAGGACTATCAACTGATGTTAGAAATAATTGAAGGCAATTAAAAGCATTTTAGAGGTCGGAATCTTCTTTTTATTTTTGACAGGCTCCACACAGCCAGGGCCGACTACTGCCCCCCACTGGCGACTCACTGCCCTCCATTTACAACCAGCAGGGGCGCCATTAATTAGATTCAACTCATGCAGCTTCAAAACAGCTGATTTTCCTACTCCTTAAAGAGATGGAGGGTCTATGGTGCAACATGGCTGTTGAAAATCCGCCAGTTTTATTCATGATTATGTTGAAATTATAAACAGGGAAGCAGCAGGACACCAAGCGTCCTGCGTAAAACCTCCTCAGAACAGACAGCCGGTGTGCAGCACAGATGGAGCCGAAAGACCTTCTCCTCTGATGTTCATACCTGGTGTGTTTCAGACATAAACCTCTTGACCCAACGTAACATTAAAATTCTTCTTCATCAGACCCAGAATCATCAACATTTTCAAAACATGCAAAAAAGGTTACTTGCACTATCACAATGTGATCAGTGGTTTCCTCAGAGCAGACAGACATTTGACCTTCTTTAATCATGCCTTTTTATGCAGCCCAAATCTAATCTGACTTGTTCCTTTTTGTAGTCGAATTTTCCAGCTCTATCTCATGTTCCAACTTCAAAAGCAGCGATTCTTTCTCCTGCTCAAATGTTAAGCCAGCTAGAAGGACGTAAACTGCTCTTATCTCCCTCGGCCAACAACACATCACAATCTGGTGAGTTAACTTTTTTGATACTCGTGTTTTCTTTTCTCCATTTGGGCTCAGCTTCAATAGAGAAGTGGCGAGCATCCTCACCAACTGTTCCTGGGTACGCTGCTCCAACTCCTCAGAGGGAGGCGAAATCAAGTCTCCCACAGAGACGGTCGCAACCAAGTCGAACAACCTTGATATTCAAATCCAGGTAAACTCTTAGGCCCTAAAAAACTATGACAGACTCCCCAGTAAAACCTGTGTTCCTCATGAAATACACAGAAATATAGACTATTACCTTCCACATATACAGAAAGGATCTCTGTGGAGGCGAGTACCATATAGATTAACGAATGAAGATAATGAATAGAACAGAACCTGCTTGTTTGAATGGTTGTAGGCTAACAAAGTAATCAACCTATGGGGATAAACAAAATTTTTCTCATTCTGAATTTGGTGTGCGGTTGTAGTCTTGTGTTGTTTGAGAACATTCTTAAAAAAGCCCCGACAACCTGCTGTGGACCCTCCTACAGTCAGGGAGGAGTGACCTGCCTGCGAGATGAAACAGCACACAACACACCGGCCTTGTGCTTTCAAGCACTTTGCCACTCAAAGTTGGAATGCGCGGCGTTTCAAAAAAAAAAACTGACGTCTTCCAGGCATCTGGAATCATGTTAGCACAGCGGTGGAATAATAATGACAGCGTACAGGTGCAGGTGAGTCGTGTTTGGGGATTGTTTAATGGTGGTGGCTGTGACAGCACATCTTCACAAAAGTCCTGACTTATAGGACTTATATACAGTTGTATAACTCCTGCACATACAAACACAACAAAACACATTTAATATCGGACCCTTTAAGACATTTCAATTCCTGAGTTTATTAATGATTACAGCAACGCTCCGTCATAAAAAAAATGGATGCATCTGTAGGATCAGCAGTTTGATGTGATCTGACAAGGCAATCACAGTAAACAGCACAAAGCCTCCAAATACCTCTTTTTTTCTGCAGAGCAAATCTCTGTGTGTCCTCCTTAAAGCATTCAAATGATCACTTTTATGCAGTTCTTTTTCTTTGATAGAAATGAGAGATCTGAGCGAAAAAACAGCTTACAAATCAAATTAAATATCTGATGAAAGGTCCTGAGTTTCTAATTTCACGGCTCTAATATCTAAAAGCATGTCTGGCTGAGCTTTGAGTGCTGCAATTTAGATAAGAAAATATTTTGGTGGTTTTGATAACTTTCCTGGTCTGCTCAATTTAAAAGATTGCTACTTCCACTGTTCACTTTTAATGAGTTTCTTGTCTCATAATTGTAAGGATCTCGGTATGTTTGGTATCATGGAGAGAACATCTAAAATGTGAGCAGCCTTTTCTCCCTCTCTTTGATTCCAGCTGTCAGATCTGTATGCATCGCTTCTAGCTGACGCTTTCCTGAGGGCTATTAATGTCCAGTAAAATGCTAGCTAACCTTAAAAGCGAACGTAGTGGGGCTTGGTTGCATATTGTTGAACTCTTACTTTGAACTGCAGTGTAGGAGTTTTGTTTCCATCCTCTGGTGGTGAGAGACATACGAACATCTCTGGATGTGCATGCGTCACAGCCGTCTCTGTCGTTACTCTGGTAAACTGTGGACAAGAATCGCTGCGTCGAGAAGAGCCACATGATTAAATGAATCATCCACATTCGTGTTACCAGAGGAGTGAGTGAAAATATTCGGCTCGGTCAGCTCCTGGTGCTGGGAAAGGCAAAGATTTTCCTGGTGTTGATGAACTTATTGTGCGTTATTTGAATTTGGATTCGATGAAAGTAAAGGACGTCTCTGTGATGCACTACCGTTTGACAATAAAAAGTTAACCGACAGGTCAACGTGAAGTAACTCTTTTAATCACAGCCACACAGGTGTGGTGCTTCCAGGATGAGACTGAGATCAGAGATGTTGTTTTTAAATCTAAAATTCATTTCTCTTGAACTGCAATTTCCAAATTAGTGTAGATGTAATGATGACAGTGGCAGAGTGCTAAGTATTAGTCATGCTGTCTCCATGGTAACTGCTGAGTGAAGCTGACAGTGTTTCACAGACCAAAGACCTGCCTTCGACACGGAGCCCAATGTAGTTAACCCTTGATCTCAGAAACACACAGAAGGACATTCAGATGTGGAATCACACGCGGCCCATCACGAGTGAGCCCTCATGCACCTTCGGCCCGCGCACGCTCACTCTGAGGACGCTGACTTGAGCTGGAGTCGACTGTAAGCCATCATTAAGCTCCTGACATGTAGAACACAGCACTCTCGTACCTCCCCCCAGCTCTGACTGAGGTTAAACAGGCTTTTCACACTCAGCCCTCCACTCATGGAAGGAGGTTAAAAAAAAAAAACAACCTCTCGTGGTGCACGAGCAAATGCTTAGGTGAATATGACCACGCTAAAAAAAATCCTTTCTCAGAGATTTCCAGAGAAGTGAGATGGAGGATTGTCTTGTTAGGTAAAGGGCCCTTGAAGTGCACACAGACATAAAACCGGATATTACACTCTCTTCCTGCTCTCAAATCTCACTGAGAATTTTCTCACTTTTATGCATTTTGATGGTGAGGAGTAAAAATCACACAGTGCGCACAGCGGGGGCTGTTTTGAAGGCTGAATGTGTCTGTGTGCACGTCTGTGGGGGAGAGTTTTATCCTGAGCTACAGCGGCTGAGTGACGAGAGAGGGGTTACCTCCAGCCTTTTGTTCTAGCTGAGCTCATTGGCTAAAAGTGGCGTGTAAATTCTGAATGGATTAGCATATATTAGCATGTGGTTAGGGAATTGACCAGGGTTTGGTGCAAGCAACTAGATAGAGGAAGGTTTAGGCAGTTGGAGGTTGCTGCTGAAATACACCGACAGTATTTATTAGCTAATGCTGCATCCAGTAAAAATAAACATGATTAGAATACTGGAGCTGTGACAATGAATAATTGTATATTTTTTTTAATCATCTGCTCATTTATAACACCAGTTAATAGCATACAAAAGGCACCCGGCACTGAACAGATTGTGTTGTCATGGTAATCTGATTTCACTGTTGTCTTCCAGGTGGCACATTGTTCATGTATATTACTGTAAAAAATATGCTTAGTGCCACGTTAGATCTGCATGTGCTACACATGTCAACTGCAAAGTAAACTTTCTCCGGCACTGGATGTAAATTAACAGTCACATCCTCGACACCGGCTGTGTTACGAGCGGTTACCTTCATTATCATGTAGGGTGTGAGGGATATTAACAATCAGGCTTCTGCCTGCGTGAGGCTTCGCACTCCTGCAAAGCTGCTGGACTCACTGAAGAAACCACCTTTTCTCTCTCACCTGGAACGTTTCTGGAACAGTTTAATAGCATTGCCCTCTCCTCCCTCTTCCATCTCTCACATATTTAGACACGCTGTCAGGGAGAATTCCGGTCAAAATCCATCTTCCCGTCAACACTATTAGGTGTTAGAGGCCTGTTGACCCATTAATAATGTCTCACCACCACTGTGAAGGCTGCTGAAATTCAGGAGTCCAACATATTTTCCATTTCATATCTCCATATTAATCTCGTCTCAAGTTTCCAGGCTTCTCACTGATCTAACCAAACACAATGAAATCAACAACAACAACAACAAAAAGACAACAACACAAACAGTTCCAAACTAATAACAGGATTAATCCCAGCCAGACACTGATATCTGTAATGACAAAAAGATTGTGAGCTGCCTGCCAGTCAGACCAGTTGATGTTTTGGGCGAATCCACTGGGACTCTAGCTGGGGCTCAGTTCAGCTAACGAACTACAGTCAGGCAACTCAAGTGCCTCCAACTCCCAGCATCCCCAGAGGCATTTAGTTGAGAATAGTATATGAGCTGAGTGTCTCAGGGACACTACCTTACTTTATGTCCATCTCATTCTGTTCCATTAATAATCTGACTGGTGTGGAGGGCTGAGCTAACACAACCCAGCCCAGACAGCTGCGGACTGGCAGTGAGCAGCAGTTCCAGTCTTGTTCATATTTTTAATGTGGACTCTTTTATCACTTGCTGCAACCCAACAGATGATAAAGGAGCAGGGGGGCAGGCAAAAGCGGCAGTGTTTTATCTTGACTTGGTTTTAACAGAGACGAGAGAGGCACTACAGGCCCACGTTGGCCATACAAGTGGGAGGAATATTTACAACATAAATAAAAGATGGTTCTTTTAGGACATGCATGGTGCTAGCAAAATAACTGTAACATTATTGTCATGAATATACAGTAGAGAGTCTAATGAACTCCATATACTACCCTTCCGTGCACCCGTCACGGACAGTTTTACCACTCCTGAGCTGCCCAAATATTCAGGGAGAGGTGAGTGAGCTCAACTTTCCCCCTATAGAAGAGGAAGTCTCTGGGGCAGAATGGTAGAAATGTGGGGTAGGAATGTGGGTCATGGAGGGTGCATCAGTGTGTCCCTGCCTGTTGAAATGTCTGTTTATGAAGGGAGAGAAACTCCTGAGTATTAGCGGACAGACGTCTGTGTAACCAGAAAAAAAAAGGTTAAAAATAAGTCTCAAAAAAGGCAATTAACATCTGTCAATCACCAAGCAGACTGTGGCAATGATACCCAATGTAATGTCACGGCCGAGCCACAAGGCTGAGCAAACACACATTTATAAGGGGAGTAAATTCTCTGTGGGTGGGTAATATTCAGCTGACAACTTAATCACTGCACAACCTTAGAGGATGGGTTTATAATTCTGGTGAGGAGCAAAGGCACCAAATATTCCCTCAGCGCCATCTTATTAAAGGCCATAACTCAAAAGCCTCGTAAAAGCAGAGGATATCAGCATGGTGCTGGACAAACAGACACACGCAAACAAACGAAAAGAAACAAACTACGGGTTTCAAGACTTATGAGTACATTAACCGGGGAGTTTTCCAGCAGCGTGAAAAAACTTCAAAACCTCTCTTTTAGCAGTGGTACGTTAAATCAAGCCGCATGAGTTCAGCCAGCACGCAGCTTCCAGTCTGTGTTTGTCTCAAGTGACTCATGAAAGCAGCTCCAGCTAAATACCCCAAATGTAAAATGTTAATGTCTTTAGAAAACTTTTTTCTCTCAGAATGCAAGTGATGCATTTTCTTTAGATCCTGGTGTGTGTGTGTGTGTGTGTGTGTGTGTGTGTGTATACGTGTGTGTGTGTGCACGTGTGCTCGCGAATGTTTATGAGATGTTTTTTCTTTTTTTTCCTGGTCATCAGCATTGTCTCAGTGAATCTGTGTGTGTGTGTGTGTGTGTGTGTGTGTGTGTGTGTGTGTGTGAATGCTGACGTTTGTGTGATTGTGTCCCCCAGTAATCAGCGTTGTTGAGCGCCAGTCTTCTGCTGGCCTTAGATAGCTCATGTTTATTGGGTCAGCCTTTCAGCACCCTGTTATTTGCCACAATTCTGAAGGGATTTTAAAAAGGTCCATTTCCTCATTAAAAAATTGTATTCAAACAAATTAATCAGGCTTCCTTCTGCCCTCGAGGTAGAACAATAAAATGTGTTAAACCCTGAAGGAACTGACGGCTCCGTCAACTTGTGTGGCGATAAATACGCTGACAGTGTTGGGGGGGTCAGACACAGGTCTGTCTTTTCTGCACGGACAGCTGGGCTTATCTGTCACTCAACCATGACTGATACAACACAAAAAATTAGATTTTTGATAACTGATCCCAGTGACTAATAACTGACAATGGTGGACATCATGCCGAGAGGACCTTCACACAGTCACTGAACAAATAACTCATTTCATGTCTTTATTAGTGGCGATGCAAACGTGGGGGAAGAGAGATGAAACAAGGCTAACTGTGAACCTGGGATGCTTTGGAGCTGTTTTCTTAGTTTGATCCTCCTAATTTGTTTGATTTGCATCAACCTCAGAGTTCAGTCTGGAACTGAAGCCTCAGACTGACGCAGCGCTCGCTGCCTTTTTTTTTTTTTTTGCATCACTTCAAAATCTTCAGCATAGATTGATGTGTATTCCATGGGGATGAGAAAAGATGTAAATGGTGAGCTAAAGATTGTGGAGGTGTGAACAATCATCTTTCACTATCAGGAAGTGGGTTATGCTCTTCTGAGTCACAGCCCTGGGACTTGTACAGTATGTACCATAGCAGAAGGTAAAATATGTATGTGTGTAATGTGTGGTAGATAAACCTCACACTTGTCAGTAAGCATTTGAACAACATCCGGCCCTCAGGCTGATAGCAAAGAGAGGTGACAAAACTATACTCCTCTGCTGGTGTGAATATCAATTATCTGTGGGAGAATCGATGTGATACTTTCAACACATTTGCCAGCTTCTTCCATCTGTTCATTTTGAGACAAAGGCAGCAAATACAGTACTCACAGTCTGCAGTATGTACATAATATTAGAAAATTAGATTTCTTGCAGCAAATTGGTTTCAAAGCAGCTGCAAATTCAATTGAACTGGAAGGTGAATGACAGAAGTACGCCACTAAAAACACTTCTTGATGGACTACAAGGTGCCTTTGGGTAACATAAGGACACACAAATCTCTGATTGGAAGCGTATGAAGAAATTTAGATTAGGTCTGGATTCTGGAACACGTCAGTTATACAGTGTTAGTCAGATGCAATCATAACACGGGAATCTGCCCACTGAGAATCATTCCATATCTTTGGGTGCTCTGCGGCTTCAACAGTTGCAGTGAATTAAATGAATCACCAGCTGATAAAAAAAAAAATGCTGCAAAACACAGAACTCCATGTTTATATGATCATGTGGATCATTTTCTGATCAATACCAACAGCTGAAGAGCCTCATGAACAAGAGCAACAGTGGGCTTCCAAATCACTGCATGAAAACCCACTGCATCCTTGACAGAATCGTAATGGAGAGGGTTGTTTTTGTTTGGCTTTTTTTACCTTCGAACACTTTACTATAGTGCTTTTATCTCATAAAAACACTGAAGATGATTTAGAGTTAAATGTTGAACTTGTCGCTTTGAAGAAGCTGTTCCTTTGTGTGTTTGTGCGTGCACGTGTGTGTGTGCATGTGTGTGTGCGTGTTTGTGAAGGTTATGAAATGAAAGCACGCTCAAGGACATGGGAGAAAAGGGTGTTGTACATACAGGACTGCGCATCAGCACTAAGAGATGTCTTGGATTTAATTGAGTGCTGCTTGTCTGAGGGAACAACGAACTGCTGCAGGCTTCATTAAGCACATCACCGCTGACAGATGTGCATGTGTCTGTGTCTAAATGAGACTCCAACCATGCAGAGTACACATGTAGCATCATTGAACCTTGTGTTTGCATCCAAACGTGCAAAAAAAAAAAAAGTCTGTCCTAAAAGCTGTTAGAAAAACTGGACCACTTATTTCACTGCTTCAGTAACACCTGAAATGGGTGTTGATCACAAAGCTGGGAAGCTGCTCTTGTTGCACATGTGAGAGTGTTAGCGAGACAAAGAAGCTGTCCTGTACTTAAATGACTTGGTTACAACTAAAACCAGCAATCGTCAGCTGGTGGTTTGGGTTCAAAGCGGTTTGTGCTTTTATGAGTAATTCAGCTCACATGCTCAGATATTAGAGCAATTAAATCATGTTGGAAGCAGGAAATTAGATTATGAAATACACTTCGAATCCCAATCTGATTATGTGTATGTTTGAGTGATCCTTTTGAGAACCCTCCAAACAATGTTGGTACACATGAACTCAGCTGCTCTCCACGTCATGCTGTTTATATCCCCCTTATCGATCACAAGGTGCTGCAGGCCTAAACCGAGGAGGTGAGAGTGATGAAAGAGCGATGAGGACGTGGTGAAGAGTGCGAGTGTGGTGAAGAGTGTGAGGGGATTATCACCCGTCTAGCCTTAATGCAGCGGTGTGATCACTTTCCCCTAGATATACACACACACACACACACACACACACACACACACACACACACACACATTACCACAAACACATCCTGTCATGAAAATCAGCTGAAGCCAGTTGGACTGAGCCAGACTTCTTCTGCGTGAACTTGCTTGATAAAACCTAAAAAGTCAGAGAAAATGGGTGTCATGATGTTTCCTACCAACTTGTTGTGCAGCCCAAGTTCTTCCCAGGGTTTTGTGCAAGTTCCTCTAAAAAGGTGAGTATGGAGCATCATTTTACTCTTCTTCAACCCATCAGCTGATAGTTTGGAGGAGTAAGGGAACATTTATATGAATAGAAACAGTTATTATGGCAAACAACAGCTGTTGCTGCCAGGAAGGCAGGAAATGGCTGCTGGTGCTTAGATGCTATATTGATTTTTGTCTCCAGTTTATTCCTAATATGACTGCTGCAGTTTCAAGGCATTTAAAAACTGGATGGAGAATATTCAAATATTATAGCCAAGAACTGCATTTGGGTCTGACACGGTTATGTAACCTATTGTTTTGGATCTGAAATGGATTTAATTAACTTAATATGATATGTGATAGATTTACTCATTTCTGGCCCATGTTCTGATAAGAAACACGAACACACACACACACACACATATATATATTATATATATATATATATATATATATATATATATATATATGTAGAGAGAGAGGCAGAGACAAAGAGAAAAAGAGAGAGAAAGACATAAAGAAAGAGAGTTGCAGATTTGACCACCCCGTAAGTGAGAGAGGAGGACCATTTCCATTTTTTTCAAAAGGGACAAATGGAAGACTTGGCAGACAGTGTGTGTGTGTGTGTGTGTGTGTGTGTGTGTGTGTGTGTGTGTGTGAGACTGTTTGTCTTGTGAGTGAGGCCTCTTACCATCAGTAAGCTGCCTGGTGCTGACAGTGCTCTATAGCTGAGCCACAGCACAGCGATCTGGGACCAGCTTTGACATTTTCAACTTGATTCATTAATTCATGGTTGGCAGCTCTGGTGACATGCACACTTAAACGAGCGACACACTCCGGCTGGGCATTCACTCCAAATGCGCAGTTTATGTTTTATGAACTCACCCACAAAGGCCGCAAGTGTGTGCGCACTCATCTGGTGGTGGAGAAAGCTTGATGGCAAACTTCTGGCCACGAATGTACACAATCCCCTCCCCTTTTTATTCCTCCACAAAAGAGATTACTTGTGTTGAGATCCTGTTATTGAGACGCTCAGACAATCTTTTATAATCTTAAATGAAAAAATAAATCCCTCTGCATATGAATGTGATTGAGATGAGGGTGTGCTTCCTGTGTTGCTCATATTCCAGGGGCAGCTACATTGGTGCTAAATCCAGATTTGGGACTCCTCTTTCTAAGCCCTTGGAGTGAGGGGGGGTTCTTGAGGATAACTCCTAATGCTGCCGTGTTTACAGTAGTGTTATGGGAGTCTGTATGCAAGCGTCTGTGATTAGAGGAGGCAGCTCATATTCAAGCGGGTGACCTGGTAAAGATACGTGGCATCACGCTCTCTTTTCAGTTACAGCATAATTGAAAAGATATCGCAGTAAAGCAACCCTCCAGGAACTGTGGGCTGCAGTTACAGATTGTGTCACACGACACAAAAGAAGGGATCCAAATATCCCTCACTAGTCACCAGTACATCCATCACTCAGTATTCATATAGTACTTCCTGAAGCTATCTCAATTTGTGTGTATTATGTGCAGCTCAATATGTTATGTGCATATATCATTCTGATATGATGTCATGAGGACACACGCAGCTTCTCGGCCGGCTGCGCCACACACACGCACTATCTTTGTGGGGCTCGACAGAGTTTTGAATCCAAAAGTGATTGTGGAGACGAGAGTCATAAATCTATGTCCCCTGGGTCTACATCAAAGATAGATATACAACCACAGGCCATTACATTATGTGTGTGTCTCTGTGTTTGTGCTTGCTATAAACTTGACAGCACGTTTTTTTAGCTGAGTTTATGCACGTATGCGTATTTGTGTGTGTGTGTGTGTGTGTGTGCGTGTGTGTGTGTGACATGCAGGAAAATGTATCACTAAGATTTATCTCTATAGGCTCTGAAAATGAGCTCCTTTATCTGGACAGCTCCATGATGATGATAATAATAATAATAACAGTAATAATAAAGGCAACTTCTCCCTGACTGAACGGCTCCATCTCTAGAGTAGCTGCAGGAGGCTGACCACATTTTCCTGTGATTGTTGGACAGAGAGGCTGCGATGATTGCATAAAAAACAGTGTGTGTGTGTGTGTGTGTTTGTGTGTGTGTGTGTGTGTGAGAAGATTGAGTGAGAAACTGGGAGACAACATGTGTTCATGCATGCATAAATACACAGAATTAAACTCATCTTCTAGTTAGTGGAAGGATGTTTGCTCCATAGACTAATGCATCTCCTCATTCCCTTTCACTTGATTGGCTAATTGACTAAGAGAACGGACATGATGTAGCCAAATGTCACCTCGGCGCCGCTTCCAATCCCGTCAAATGAAGGATGTAATTAAGCAATGCTCTCTCCACCATTAGCCAATTATCCTCCTGGTCGTCAGTCATCGGGATGTTAGCATCCAGCCATGTGCGGCCCAGAAGGGTGACATACTCATAGCTGTGAGATACAAAGTGGTAACAAAGCTAACAGCTCTGTGTGTGTGTGTGTGTGTGTGTGTGTGTGTGTGTGTGTGTGTGTGTGTTCGAGGATAACCTTGCACAGGTGTGCTGCTAAATTGTGATTCAGGCCATATTTTTGGAACTAGATTAAGAAATACTTCAGTGAGACGATGAAAGCTTCACAAAGGCTTATGTGCCCATTAAAATGTGATTCTTTTTTAGCAATTATTTATGTTTTAATTTTGTGTTGAAATACAGGAAATAGAGCAGGGTCCAACTCTCTAACTGGCCTTGTAACAGAGATACTTGAGGTTCTCCCTTTAACGGCTCACATAAAATTTGCACTCTATAAATCTAGACGAAGCAACAATGTACATCCAAGTAACAGCTGCTAAACTACGTTTGGGACAAAGGCTAAATCAGCACTGACAGCAGCCACAGAGAGTGAGTTCTCTGCTCTCCTGTTGCTGTCTGAGATGCTTCACAAGTCCACCTCTCTCATCATTTAGGTCCGTCTTCATCTCACCAAACTGAAGTGAGTGAAAGTGTCAGTCAGAGAGTTTCTTCAATAATGTTGTGGAAGTCGGGCGCAGCATCTAATCATTCCAATCTAATTTCGATGCGTTTGCCATCTCCATCTCAATCTCTAAGCAGACCTCCGGGAAACAGGAGGGAGGAAGGAAAACTGAGCAGAGAGAAGAGAATTAAAGGGCTCCCACATTTATGGCAGCAGGAGAGGGTTATTTTCATAATCTGAGCTTCTTTCATTACGGTGGTTGCTGGAGGTGAGGGGGCACCCCCGCCTTCTGGATCACATGAAGAGCTGGATAATGACAGGAGAGAATGATCATACATGAATGCACAGATGCACGTAGAGTCAAGGACACATCATAAAAACCTTAAAAAAAATCCTGATAAACATGCCTGGGGTGGGGTTGGTGGGGGGTTCAAGTCTCTGTCACGCACACACAAGCAAACAGATGACTTGTGCAAATAGACACAGAAACGCCTATGAAGTACACACACAAAAACCAACATCAGCGAGCCAGATGAGGAATATTTCCTAGGTGGGCTTTAACAACGATATGGCGATTCGTGGTTACTGATCTGATTCAAGGATGATTCTGGTTCATTTCGAACAATACAATCAAAAGCCATCCATTGAAATTAATTCAGTAACATGCCTACGGTCAATTTAGAGTCTGGATTAACCTGGTCCCCTCTTGATGTCTTTGGACTATGGAGGAAGCTGGAGTACCAGAGAGAACCCAGCAGGAACAGGGAGAACATGGAGACTCACCCAGAAAGACCCCGTGCTGCAGCCGGGGCTCCCCCCACAACCTTCTTGCTGGGGGCCACCGTGAGGACCACTGCTCCACCCTGCTTAATTTTGTTATTCTGAAATTCCTGCTGCTGCTGGTGAGTAGCTAGATGTCACCGACAGGCAGACCAAAACGGGTAACGTTTAACGTTTTTCAAGTACTAAAAAACACATTCATATAAATTCTGTCGTGCTCAAATCTAGTGATTTGATTCCTGTATCGATTCAATCGTTTGATTACATTTTAAAACAATGTTAGATCGATGTGTGTCGTCTGGAAGGCCAACTTGCTGAGCAAAGATTGATGGAGATGGATCATAGGAATACAAATCGATACATGGATGTAGTGGATGAATTGTTACACCTCTGATATTTCCCGATATAAGGACATTGTGTAAATGTGTAGTTTAGTGATAGAAACTGCAAAGTGAGTGCTGTTGATGTTAGAAGGGAAAGAGACCCGGAAATAACAGTCGGCAACATGAGAGTGAAAACACAGAGCAGAGCATTAATTCACATTTAAAACAGCAGGAAAGAAATCTAAGAACCAAGCAGGACGGAGAGAACTAATATCCAGCTAACTGCGCAAGATCTAGATTTGGTGTCAAAGGTTACAGGTTCCTGCACTCTCTGTCAGCGCACATTTCAGGAAACGGTAAAAACTCTGATGAGGCTAGAAAGCAGACAGAGAGAGGCAGAGAGCAGGACAGGGAGAGTTCTTTTCAGGTCAGTTCTCTGTTGCCAGGAGATTCTTGCATTAATTAGACAGGTTTGTGTGTGTGTGTGTGTGTGTGTGTGTGTGTGGGTGTGGGTGTTAAATCATGTGGGTGTTTGCAGATATTTACAGGAAGCAAAGAGGGCAGACTGAGGTCTTCTCCTCCCTCATATCCTCTATCAGACCGTCGTCATAAATCCATAAGGGTTTACTTGACAACAGCAACTGACCTTTTCCGTCATTTAGTCCCGATTACGTCACAGCTGAACAGGGAGAGGAAGTTACTGGCAAGTGGACAGAAACAAAAGAAGCTGCTCACAGACGGATGGACAGATCTCAAATGTACCTGTTCACTGTTCTACAGGAATACAGTTTGCTTCTCAACACGCTGAAAGCAGGTGTATATCTAATTCATATGATTTTTTTTTTTTAATGACAGTTGCAGAGTTTGATACTTACAAGTCTGCTGATGAGTCTGATGCCAAGTGCTTTAAAATAAACCCGTACATCCCGTACTCTGGAAATGCTGTTTCCTGGTTATCTTGCCAAGATAACGTGATGATTATTTCTTACATTATCTAAACTGAACTAGGATCCTGTGCTTTGGGAAGACTAAACTGCAGGGCCACTAGGTTAACGCTGCAAATGAAATGGAGGATAAATTAGGCAAGCAAACGAGATTCCTAGGTCTGATAATGCCTTCGTTCAAAATTACGTTGAGAGCAGGTCATTACTTTGTGATGTTTTTCCTCTGTGTGTGACTTTTCAATGACAGATGTTCATGACTAATTGTCTAATTCCAAAGGTTTCCATTTCAAAGCTTTGTTGTTGGTGAATGTTTAATCTGGATCAAAGCAGAGAAATCACCTTCCACAGGAACTTGATCCTCAACACGGCTTCTGTCTTTAGTTCAGACATTTAATCAGTTGTGTCTTCATTTAGAACAAAACTACATCCACAATAAATTATTCATCAGGTTTAACCTCTGCAGTACCACCAAACGCACGATGCTGACAGGGTTCTCCTTATTTTGTTTCTATTCAATAGTGAGACAGATGTTGTATATTCAAGCAACTGAAAACACACTTTAGAAGGAGCTGCTCTATAGGAGGAGGCTCACCACAGCAGGCACTCGGGAGGCTCGCCAGGTTTACTGGATCGGCCCACCACTCGTCTCTTCCAGCATTCTTCAGCAGACTCTTGAGTTTGTTGTATTTGCTGGATAATCTCTTGTTATTGTGTCATCGATGTTTGTTGCCACTCCCTGTTATTTTCAAGTCGTTGTTTCATTGATTTCAAACAGCTTTGGATTTCCCCCGGCAGGATCCTTCACCCCGATCTGCTCTTGTCCTGGATTCTGTTGTGATTCCCATGTGTGAATCAAGACTTTGGTTTGCATAACAAGATGAAGCTGAGGATGAAGCCTAGCTGAAGCCTGAACCATGCAGCAGTGACCAGCATCCAACAGAAACTCCAAACCCTGGTTCTGAGAAATGGACTCGGTCTGGCAGACGACCCCCTTCACCTCTCCTTGATCCTCCTTGCTTCTCCTCAGGAAACCTGAGTCTTCTGAGCTGGTTTCCTGAAGCCCAGGCTTCACCTATCCTGAAGCTGAGCGCTTGGACAGCACATTTGGGTTTTTTACCTGTCAACCATCCTGAAAACACATCTTGGATGTTAAAATGATTTGTATTTATAGTTGCGACCAGGCACATTCAAGCACACGAGCTGCCACCAACACCAACACCAAGCCATGGCACAACAAGTAGAGGAAGTGGCAAAATGCAATTAATTTCTCTCCTCAATCCTGCAGTACTTCGACGGAGAAGGAGAGGAAATATTGAGCTGTGTTTGGCTTCCTAAGAGCTGATGCAGATACGCATACGCTTGTGATGTAGCTGGACAAAATACTACATCTCACTGTTTAGTGCGTGCGTGCGTGCATGTGTATGTGTGTGTGTGTGTTTGAGGGAGAGAGAGAAGCTGGCAGGGAGCATCTGGCACAATTTCTTGCCGGGCTTCAACTAAATTATTAATTCATATTTTATAGTACCTTATTACACTGCCTATCACTGATAATCAGAACTAGTGTGATGGGTTCCACGTACATGTGCACACATATATGAACCCATGTTTATGTGGTAGTACATGTACATCAAGATGAATCAACCGATGATAAAACAGAAGCAGTTTGGAGAAAATGAACCACCTGTACAACCTCCGTGTTTGCAACATCATTAATCTAAGTCATTTACTCCTGTCAGCTTCTCATAGGTATCGTGTGTGTGTGTGTGTGTGTGTGTGTGTGTGTGTGTGTGTGTGTGTGTGTGTGTCCAGTCCCAGACACTGCTGCCATTACAGAGTCCCATCAGTGCTTGAATACCTCCCAATCTTCCATCCAGATTCTGCATAGTAATAATATTCAAAAAATGCATTATTCCATCTATCCCCTCTCCCTGAGGATCATCCCTGCAAGCACAAACACACACACAAACATAAACACACACACACACACTCACACTTCCATCTACCTCATGCCAGTATATAGAATCGTATTAAGACATTAGTTAGAGTTATGGGGGCACCTGGCCATTGCAGCACATGTCAAATGTTATAGGCCCATAGGCTGATGATACTACTGTCTCACTATCTGTCCTGAACACACACACACACACACACACACACAAACACAAATAGGACCATTAGCCCTTGCTGCATCACCTCACTAAGCAAAGAGCAGAAACGAATGGCAGACCATTAGAGTTTCATTACGGGGAGTTGGCTGGAGTGGAAGGTGCAATAGAGTGAGTGGGGAGGGGAGGGAAATAGACAAATGGAAAGAAAGAAAGAGTGCTACATAAAGAGAAACCTGATAAGAAAAGGGGGTGAGAGAGAGAGAGAGAGAGAGATTGTGTCTGTGTGTATAAAAGAGAAGAGTGTAAGAGAAAGATAGAAAGCCAGAAGATGGAGATCCATAACATGAGCTATCACCCTTGACCTCCTCTTTGTTTCTGAACAGCAGTCACTTCCATTGCCTATTGTCATACCTGTTTATAAACACACACACATTCACAAACACACACACACACACACACACACACACACACACACACATGCAAAGGCATATCTCTAAACAGGCTGTCTTACTTTCTCCCTGAATCCGTCCCCCTCTCTTTCTCCCTCACAAACACAGAAAAGTAAACTGACAGACCAATGCTGCATATGTACACATCTCAGGAATGCGCACACACACACACACACAAACACACACACACATCCAAGGTTAATAGTAGCTGTCATGGGCAGGGTGAGCAGTAATAGAACACACAAATGCCCCTGGGAGAAAAGCAGTCGGTGGATAGACAGAATGTGAGAATGATGAGCGGAAGGAAGGACGAGAGGATGAAGGGGGTGAGAGAGAGGAGGGAGGTGTAAAAGTATCTATTTTATACTATCACTCACTGATGAGGCTGAGGAGGAAACTATTTCTGTGAATCAATTACTCCCAGTGCAAATAGGGATATTATTTATCTCTCCATCAGAACCAAATTATTCAATGTTTATGTGTTTGTGTGTGTGTGTGTGTGTATTTGTGTGTTTGTGTGCATGCACACACATTTGAGGGATAACCCTGCACAGGTAACGGGTGCTGCTAAATTGAGCAACATGCTATTTACATCTTTCATCAGCCGTGCTTGTTGTTTCCTCATTAGCGAACACCAAATCAATATGCCACCCCCTCACTCACTCTGCTCACGTCTCTGTTTTGTCTCCCTCCTCTGTTATTGCCCGCTGACATCGTCACTGGGGACTTCCGTATTTAGGCATCGCCATGTTCTTGTCTTGTGCCTAAACACAGTCGTCCTCTCCTCGTGCCTCTGGGTGCTTAAAGCAATGGCAGTGCAACACATGCAGGGTTTATCAAGGAAACAGTCATTAGCACCTTTTTTGCAGGCGGTGAGCGCCAGGAATAATGTGAGTGCCGTTATTAAAAGATGTGTCTGTTGAGTTTCACCCCTTTTGAGTACAAATTTATACCATTACACAGAATGACAAAGACAGAGTGCAGATCAATAACTGACTACTTTAAAGCACACATCAATGCTGATTTTCATGTCGTCTTCCTTTCTTGCATCCTCACTTTCACCTGAGTGTGTACCTGCTGACGGTTTCACCTCTTGAAGCTTTCTACCACTGGAAGCAGGTCTTATAAAAGCTGCTGTTTATCCGGCTTTTAAGTGTCTTAACACAAGTCAGTGCCAAGTTTCACTGTTTACACGACTTCAGCTGTGTTACAGCCCCTTCCTCACTCAGGGAGGGAGGTTACGTTGCTTGAAAACGAGAATGACACGTGTGAGTTGTGAAGTATAACTGATGGGCTTGTTACATGCATACAAGCACACAGACCTAATTACCTGGCAATGCAAACAATTTTTTGAAGCTGACATGAAATAAAGAGTAACGAATACCCAGAGAGAGAGAGAGAGAGATGCTCTTTAGTCTACATCTGGCATAAGGTCAAATGAGACTGAGAAAGCGTGATTGATGATGTCACCGCATGGTAAGGTCATCCGTGCTTGTATATGAAGGCACACATGTGGCATGAACATACACAGTCCCCTCCACACACACACACACACACACACACATTCTGGATGTCAGTAAGTAAACAGACTTAATGGGGAACCAGGGGCCTGATCTAAACTGAGGCTGAACTCAGGAAGTTGGCTGGTGCAGCAGGAGGGCTGCTGGTTTGTGCTCATTCTGATAGCTCACCTCACTCCGCCAACCCACAGTGGAAAAGCACTGCTGTTTCTTGCTCGCTCTCTCTCTCTCCCTCTCGCTCTCTACTGGATCATTATTGGATAACTGGGCAACTTTATAGGCCACTAGGGCACAGTGAGGTGACCGCGTTGGTGGAGGATGTTAACGCGGCCCATTAAATGGACACGATTTCTGCAGGTACAAGTGTTACTAAACATTAGCTGTGTTAAGCAGATTCTTTGCATGGAGCTAAATCATAAACAGAAGCTTTGCGATGTATTGTAGGTTGGGGGGTATTACAGTACTTAAGTCAGTAAAGGGTCTTTAAAAATGACAAGGAATAGGAAGTATAAGTAAGGTAAGTGTCAAACTACTCTCCAGACAGCACGAGTATTATCACAATGGATCCACATGATACGTTTATAAAACTAGCAGGATACAGAGCTCGTGACTCTATCTTTGACAATAAGACGTGAAGCATATTTGAATTATATTAAATATGAATTTCATTGATCTGGAGAATCATAGATTTCTGCTTTTCAAAAGGTTGTCTGCTGGTCTGTTTTAAAAATGGCCATCCTTGCAGAGGAACATTAGTTTAAACAAGGTTTTCTCAGGTCTCAGGATGGAACTGTAGGTCAAACGAAGGCCAAGCACACAGATTACTATGCGGCCCTTTAGTGAAGCAGAGGCAGTCTGTAGCAAACACCGCTCTTTTTACACTTGGCTGCTCAGCCCATCAGGAAAGCTGCAAAGGCTTGCTCTGCTTTACTCTCTTTCGCAATGGCCTGCTTGAAGACACACAGCTATCCAGCCGGAGTGACGGCATGCAGTTCACTCAACCAGAAGTTTCCCAAGTCAGATGCACAGGCCTCCAGGGGTCTGTGTCACAGGGGAATTCTTTAATTTCACGCTTTTTTTCACAAGCTGGAGGTCAGCAAAATGAGAGGATGCATAAGAATTAGGTCTGAGAATCCCAGAGTCCCTCACCGCACCACACCATCAGGATATAATACCACTGATAATATTCCACCACATGACTGAATCCAATGCACTGCAAGAAGTCAATGGACGTAACATTTGGATCAGGCACCGGCTTTGTCACACATCCAGTGTTCATGAAGACGCTCCATTATTTGATTCCCAGACTGCCTCCCTGTAACAAACAAGAACATCGGTCATTCAAGGCAACATAGGTGACGAAGCCCTGGAGCTGTCGGAGGAATTATGTCTCCTGTTAGTCTGGAGCAAGGAGGAAGCGAGTCCTCAGGAGTTCGTTCCATGGGTTGTCTCCTTCAAGCATGACCACAAGTCACTAATTAACAGTTATTCACAACAGTTCTGGACAAGAGCATCAGGTCAGAAAGTACTTTCACGTGTCAAACTGTGGCAGCTTCTTCTCATTCACACTTCCACTTATGAAAGGTAATGTGCTATAATTTACAGATAACCCACGTGCAGCTGGTTAACAAATCCAGATGTTTTTAGAGAGACATCTGGCCATGCTCCTGCAGAGCTGAGAGCTGTGGGCTGGAGCCCTCACGTTCCTCTGTCCATCCGTTCCGTTCTAATAAACACATCTCAGGAACGCAAGAAGAAGACCTTCAAATTTGACACACACATCCACTGGGACTCGAGGATGAACTGAGAAGATTTAGTGATCAAAAGGTCAAAGGTCAGGATGATTGTGACGCTTCACACAGGCAATGCAGTATTTCTTGTTATAGTTTGTCTTTCAAACCAAACTCTCATACTCCTTGAACCAAGTATTTTTGTGCCTAAATCCATGTAGACCATGAACCACCCCGTCACTCAGTCTATCTTAAAATATGACGTTCAGGTGTTGCTGGACGTTCATGGGATCATGCCTCCAAAACATTCCATAAGACATCATACAAATGTTTGATGAGAGTACTTTGCCGGGGTAGCAGACAAACAAGGGAACTTAGCTGTTGCATTTGGAGGACTTGGTTCAGCACCCAGTCACCCTCCTTTTTTCCATTTTCTCTGGCTCTCCCTCTCACCTCATTTATTTATATGCCTGTTAATTCCTTCCTCCCATCTCTACTGCTCTCCTTCAATATTCAGTAATGAGAACAATTGGTAGCTACCATTTCTAAGTCATGTTCTTTCCTGCCTAATACTCCCATAACCCTACATAACCCTGCAGCTTGACAGAGAAAGAGCAGGAAATCCTTCATGTGCTTACCCACACAGACTTTCATCCTCCCTTAAACCGGCTCAGACAGAGGTCTTTATTACAGAGGAAGAGTGGGCTCAGAGAAGAGGAAGAGAATGAATGGAGATGTGAGGATGACAGCTCTCTGACCTGAGCTGCCTCAATTAGCAACAACCACACTCGTCAACTTACACCAATAAAGACCCTCCTCCTTTTCTGATGGATGAATACAAATAGTAAGTCAATCAATTTATATTCTGAAATATACCTCGGGATTTTTTCCCCTTTATTATGACAGAAGCACCACAGACCCATAACTATAAATGAACTGGATGACATTCAAGTATACCTTATAGGCCCACAGTGAGAACACCTCCTCTATATTAAAGTAATTGGTTTTCAATGAAGGGAGTTATACTTTATTTAATTACGTAAGATTGACAGCATCAGAGGTACTTAGACGGAGGCTTGCTTGCTGAGGAAAGTGTCTCTGAATGTTGACCGTAGAGTCGCAGGGGTCACACAAAGACAGTCTCTGCAGTCCATAGACGCTCAAGTGATGAGAGACAAGTGAGGCGTCGGCAGCAATGAAGACCCTGATGAACGTTTGTCAAATATCAGCAAACCAAACTCAGCAACTGAGCGATGAGACCAAGCAGTTAGAGATTAAAATGTACTTCTTTTGATCCGTGACACACACATATGAAGATATGAGTTGATATAATTTAGCCTGACACACTTGGAGGATGTCATTACCTCCGATGTCCACTGATAATCAAATCATCCGCCTGTTGGTCTGGAGGAGAAACATTACCTGTATGTGGTACTGCAGCAGCCCTGGTGGCAGCTTGAGATCCTGATGGTGCAGTTTTTGTCTGTCATCGAAACACTTGTGTTGGTGCCTGAATGTTCCCATGAGATTATTTTTCATCTCCCTCAGTATTGAAGACAAACAGAATAATCAGCAGACGCGTGTCTCCCCTGCTCACCAGACCCAAGTGCAGGATGGGAATTTTCAAAGTCTTGATAATGTGCACAAAGAGGGTTTGTAGAGGATCGCTTGAGAAAACAAGAATCGAAACAGAAACCTACAACCATCAGGGAAGCAACAACGAGGAGCACAGGAAACCCAACAAGTCTGTAGAGCTGCAGTGCTAATGAGGAGAGTGGGAACAGGTGCGCCGGAGAAGGAGAGCTGATTGGCTGGGGAAGATTCGGGAAGCAGGTGTGAGGGAAGAGTAGAACAGGAACACTGAGCCGACACAGAGCAGGAGGATAAAAAAAACAAAACACCGAAAACACGATGAACTGAATAGATAAAAATTCCAAATGAAAATCAAGAGTCAGGACAGAACAGTGACAGCTGGCCTGTCAACCCAGCGAAGCGCTGCAATGCTCTGGGAGAAGGTGAGAGTGTAGAGTCTGTAGGAAGGTGGTGCACGTTACACAGGTGTCCTCACAGCGGCACAGGTGTTGAGGATCAGCGCTTCCTGTGTGCTCATTTAAACCTACTTGTCGATCCTTTAAAAACAAGTGCTCCTGAAAGTGTTGAGAATTTCTAACCAATCAAATCAGGGAAAAAAAAAACACAAATGGGGTGAAATGGACAACTGTCAAGTTTGAAGTAACTTGACCACCTGCTTTTATTTATAACATTTAAGTCTTTAGAAATATCATATTTCACTCCAAAGCAATCTGGGCAACCAAGCGTGAAATGATTTTGACCTCTTAACACTGGATGGTAGGTGGAGGAACAACACTCATCTCTCCGGTGTTTGTCAGCTCAAACACAACCACACAATCCTGCCTGATTTTCTTTGTTTGCTTGGTCCTGCCATGTGAAAGGGAATTTGTCACAGCGCTGTATAAATATAGCCTGTTCACCATTTGTAAGAAATAATGATGGGTTTGGAAGCTGAAGCTCTCAGTTTACCGGTCGATTCACGTTTCAACGATAGTCGCAAACTTTAAGAGTGAGATCCCGGATGTAAAAGACGAACCGCTTCCCTGCAGCGCAGATCCACCGCTTCGCTGCGTCACTGGGACTCATTATTGTCACTTGAAGACAAATGAATCTACAGGGTGATGAGAAGTATTGCAAATTAACTGCAGTTGATATTTCATTATTCATAATTCAGTATAGCTTAAATTTACAGTGAATTGTTGAGTGAATAAAGTAACTCTAGAGTGAAGTCCTTTCAACAGATTTTCTGCACCAACAGTGATATATCTTGAAAATGTAATAATTACTGCAATATTTACACCACAACTACAAAAGCTATTGTGGACTGCAACAAGACTGCGGTCACATTTAACACGATGACACTCAATAAAATATTGCAGCAGTAGAAATAAGAGAAAACCATTTTTCAATAAGACTGAGTCCGAGTACGACAACAAATTTGAGCTGACATCACAAATTCGTCGGGTTTCAAAATGGTTTCAGGAAAGGTTGTTAATTGGTAGAATAGGTGGCACAAGATTGAAGTAAAAACCAGCAGCATTAAGCTAATTCATCTGAAGTCACTGCAACACTGAACAAGTGCTCCACATACAGCTTTTATTTGCTACACTGCTCTGACTTGACATGGTGGTGGAATTGCTTCACTCTTCCACAGCATCTCATGAAAATTAATGCAATAAATGGCTTGTTTGCATAACTAATCATCTCAGACAAAGTTTAATACATGCCAGTAATCTATAATCAGGATAATGTGATAATTCATGATACAGCAGAGCTTCGATTCATCAACCACCACAACAACCACAGAGAACGAGGAGTTTGGGATGGTAAAAGTTGCAGTAACTCAAAGCGAGCGAGCTCATGTAATCAACAATGGCGTAATTTTTTTTCCCCCCACTTCTTCTCTGATTCGTTCGCTGAATTCCTGGGCACGGATGTGATCAGCAGACAGATAAATGGTAATCTCAGAAGGCATTGCCACACATGCAAGCACATGAATAAGAACACACGTGCAATCTCATGCATACACATACACACACAAACAGAACCACAGTTTGATGATAATCCTGAGTGCATATGAAAGGGCACACGAGCACTAGTATGGAAAACAGGTGAGCAGATAGAGAGAAGGGGATAGAAAAACCAGAGGAGAAAAGTAGTGACGGAGCGAGAGGAGGAGGGAGAGGAGTGGAGGCTTTATTTAATCTCAGCAGAAGTGTCGATAGAGCAGAAAGTTCAGCTGGCTGGATCGCTGGTTAGGACTTGAGTTTTACTTAAACCATTCAGCTCTTCTGGCTGTGTGCTTGTGTGTGATTGTTTGCCAATGTGTGTGCATGAAAGAGTGTGTGGAAGACATTTAACATAGTGCAAAGAAGCAAGAACAGGGTGCTGCTGGAAGAATTGTATTTAATCAAGTCAGAACAAAGGAGTTGTGTAATTTTCTCCCGAGGGCACAGAGAACACTGGCTCCTAAAAAGAGAACAGCCCATTTTTTTCAAAGTACCTGTCACAATAGCTTTATTGCTTAATAGAGACACATTCCTGATCATTTGACAGCGTTTCTTTTTTCAAAGTAAGGCTGATTGTGTCTAAAACTCACAGCACTTTGAAGGAACAATGTAGACTTTTTCTTTTCTTTTCTTTTTTACTGCACGCAAAAGTAATGGCATCACACATCACACAGGGGTAAAGCGCCTGGCATAATAAGCCTGGACTCCAAACTGCTCTCACAGCGTGAGTTTGCTATGTATGAACACTCATTTACAGCAACACCCACATTTATATGTAGTTTCTGTGTCTGAAAACAGAAGAACATCACAGGAAGAGACACTAAAGAAATGGGTTGGTGGAGAAGCAGGAGAGAGCACCAGTGTGCTGGAGTGAAACTTCTGAAGAGCATTTGAGAAATACATGATTACTGACTGCATCTGGAGGCTGTACTGTATGGTGGAGCCCTCTAATTAGACCTGGCTGATTGCGCTGAAAATCAAGGAAGTGACCTCAGCCTCTTAATGCCACTGCCTTTGGAGGTGGAGGCACGAAATGGGTTAAAATTACTTAGTGCCACTAAAGACACAAAACCAATTGAAAGCCAATTAAATCCGTGTCATAGCGCCAAAGGTGGCAAAATAATGGATGTTTAACAGCGAATGAAAATGAAAAGCTTTTTTGTGTTGTTTTCAATTCTGAAGCAGTTTCCTCTTGCAAGAGAATACGAAATGCACTGTCAAAGGTTTGTTTGGCAGTGACAGGCTTCATATGGTTAACAAAACTCAGACAAAAAGAACACCGGTAAAAAACAAGTTCCCTTCAACTTGTCTTCACAGATTTTATGGGCCTTTTATGAGCAGCGGTTGTGAGAGATGCATCTAAAGTTGATATGAACATGTCAGCTGATGTATTCTAAAATACCATAATGCTCAAGATGTTTTCCTCCTCATTTTATGACACATAGTGTTAAATAACTGCACAGCACGATAATCAGGAATGGGATTTAAAAGGGTTAAAAAGCCATTCGTCCTTTCACCTTGGGTCCGAGTCCAACATTCATTTGCTTTCAGCTTATTAAGAAACAAGGGCTGCTCATCACCACAACACCACACCAAATGGAGATGTCAACAAAGAATCTTTGTCCTCGGGGATCAATGGGGTCTCCCTGGAGGTTGCTCTGGAGCCTGAGACTGCAGGAGGGGGCCCACTGCATGTCAGGCTACGGAAGTTGGCAGAAGAGAGAGATGAACTGTTGGCTTGGGTTCGGAAGCTGAGGGATCAGACGGAGGAGGAGACACAGAAGCACTTAAATGTGGACAGCGTATACAAAAACAGGGAGAGAATGTAGAATGGCTCGACCTATCGATGCGGACAGATTAGTGAGTAACGTTTCAGGCTTCCGAGGCAGAAGAAGAAATGGAGCCAAATGTCATTTGGACTGGAAAGAGTGGATGTCTGGTTGCGAAGAGAGGGACATGATCGGGATGGAGGAGTTACGGTAACTCCTGGCCGTGGAAAACACCTTGTCATACATGACAACTGCTCTTAATGCAGGACTCCACCGGCAGTCTGGCACTCAGACGGGTGATATCAGACGCTGAGCCACCTCACCCAACTCCTGTTGAACTGGAGTGGTTGTGTGAACTTTCTCAGAATGTCTGAGCTTCATATATTGCTGTTATTTTTATTTTAGCATTGCAGCTACAGTTGCTTAGGTAACCAGTTGGCTATCCAGCAGCGAAACCACAAATTACTTTCTGATAGTTTGTTTGATCAAACGCCATTCCCAGATATTGTGAATCAAATTGCTTTCAAGACATCAGGAAGCAGAAGCAACAATAGGAAGAAACATGCTCTCTTGTTGAGTTTGGGAGCCTTCGGCGTCATGTGAGTTGATCATGGCCATCAGCTGTTATTCATGCTCCACAATCACTGGCACTACTTGTTGTGCTTTGATGGGGAGCAGCAGCAGGATCGTGTTCACTGTCACTTTGGCTCTTGGCAAATCGATCACAGTGATTAATCTTGTGGCGTTAGCGATCTTCCTAGAGTCTGCAACCTTAAAGTCGTTCTTTTATAGATTCTAAATCGTTTACATTTGCAAATTTGCAATCTTACGCCGCTACTGAACTTGAAGGATGAGGACATTTGAAACAAACATGAAAATGAGAACTGGGAAACTTTTCAAGTTTTCATTGAACGTTTTCAGTTGAATGTCATGTCCAAACATCAAGCCCAATAAATGCATGTATATTATACCCTGTAGTGTTTTGAGGATAACATTACGACAAATATATCGAGTAATTTTCTGCAGTGTTAATTTCTGCTGGAAAATGTTGCAAATGTCCCTGCTTCCTCTTACTTTATGGTTCCTTGGGGAGAAAAGAAGTCAGAGTTACTCGCTGCTGCATCTAACAAACTTCAGACGTTTCTGTCAGCACGCCAGCCGATGCCTCTCACCGGAGTGCAGATTGACCTTTTCTAATCTCGTCCACAGACCATATCTTCTCACAACAGCAATACTTTGTGACTGTGTGCACGCCCGTGTGTATGTGCATATATTTCAATGAGAGATGGAGTGAGAAGCAGACTCGGGAGCAAACACTTGAAGTGACTTGTTTCAGTCTCTCTAAGCAGGAGAGAAAAAGTTGTGCTGATGAGGTCGAGACATCGTGGAAGAGGGATCAAGAGATCAGCGAATCAGCTTGGAAAGTTACAGAGGTGTGTTTATGGGCAGCAAATGTTTATGTATTTGCGGATGCTGAGAAATGAATCCCACTTTAGTTTACTCTCATCGTACCTAAATGGAACAGGGCCATTTTTTGATTACGCCTGTGTTTACACTGCAACGACATTTCAAAATGGCCGCTGTGAGAAGGGACAACATTATTGGCAACATACTTTCTTTATCACTGCCCTGGAAATATGAGAGGAATCACACCAAGCAAAAGTGGTACACGGTTCTTGCTGTACCAAAATTATGAATGCGATCACTGCTCACTTTGTTACTTATGAACATTAAACCGGAGTACCCTTGTTTGCCGCTACTATAGGAGGGATTGCACAAGAAGATGAGGCAGAGAAAGATAAATAAAAGAATGTGAAGAAAGCCCAGACCAGTGCGAGAGGTTTGGAGAAGTACTTTAGCCATGGGGGAGACTGGATATTGACGCCACAAGCCTTCTCTATTCTTCACTGCACTGTCTGTCTCCTCTAATTTTCCACCCTCTTCTTTCTCTTACCTTCCCTGCTGCTACATATTTTAGAATCACCTCTGTGCCTGCCATTCATCCATCACCAAACCGCCCTTGGCTGTCAACCCTCCATTGAAGGTACAAGGCCCATTTTTCACTGACTTCCCTTATCAAAAACCTGCTTGGTACAAATGCACTTTGCATCCTTTTTACAGGATAACAGGAGCTTGACTTGAAAAAAACCTGAACTTTTATCTGTATGAAGGACTTGCAAAGACAACACACACGCAAACACACACACACACACACACACACACACACACAGAAATGTGCAGAAATACAAAACATTTACTTTTGTCTTTCATACTCAAAAGAAACATCAAAGGCCAAAACTTCACATTGGAAGAGCTTTCTTAGTTTTACTACCAAATGTCTGTATACTTTTTAAAATTGCAGCCAAACCCCCGCAAAACCGAGGCCAGGTCCCTGGTGTGTCACACGGAGGACCTGCTGTCACAGTGGAGGCTCTTAAAATGGATCATGTCTTTGTACCTGTGGGTTGGTGCTCCATTTCAGCGTCGCAGCCTTGCGGTTGACCCAGCTAACATTTAGTTAGCATGCATGATGCTGTTAGAACAAAACTGCAGCATGCAGTGTGCAAGCCAAATCACAGTTGAGCCACAAGGGTTTTGGTTTAGCAGAACTTTGCTGGACATGCGTCCTGCCATTGTTGATGTGATGGTGAAATCAGTCTGCAGCCTGTGAGGCTTTTGTCTAACAATACAGTTGCATTGTATTCAACCTCTCAACGCCTTTTCATCTTCCACCTCTGTCCACCCGACCGTCTCTGTGTGCTTTTCATTACGACAGCTTGTTATATTATTGAATGGCTGCCCTTGCTGGTAATTCTTGTTGGTAAAAGTCAAATGTTGCTTGATAGAAAATAGATATTCAATACTGAACATTTCTTTCCTAATTAACAGACTCCTGAGGGTCCTATATTGCCTTCTACTGACTGACAGAATAATTTATTATTTAAAAAGACTATGCATCAGTGTGAAACAACACATTTTTGCTGGGGTTTCTGGGTCTGAGTGTAGAAATTCTCACAAAATTGTGTGAAGAAAAGAGCTCAAAAGGCATACAAGTAATAAACAACACTGAAAAACTGAGATGGCTTGATTGGCTTTTAAAACAAACCAAAATCTAGAATTCAGGATTCAAACAGAAAAAATGAACAAACTATCAACAGTCTGACACAGAAAATAGGCCTTAAGTGATCACACTAGAAAGAGCGGGGGCAGGACGCAACCGTAGGCAGGGAGCTGATGGAGGACTGGTAACCTGCTGCTGATCACAGGTGAAACAAACAGGCAGGGAGGAAAACATGATGTGACACGTGAGGGAGGAACTTTCTGAAATTAAAAAAATGAACTAAGCAGCAAAACTGAACAGTCCATGACTGAAAGACAAAATCCAAATAAGAAAATGATGGTAAAAGTCAAAGTTGGTTTCCCGCTCAGTTTCCTCCTGTACTCTAATAGGCACTTTTGAACATGCAGGATAAACACGTGTGTCATTGATCAAATTATTTATGGTCCCATCCATCAAATGAGCCATTTGCCAAAATGGCTGCAGCGGGATGTTGTTGGGCATATTTACAGATTATGTCTCTAGCATTTGTCCTTTGACTGGAGCTGCGATGCTGCTGCTGCTGCTGCTGCTGCTGCTGTGTTTAAACCTTTTATCTATACGATGATGACAACAATAAAAACTCATTCATTCTATAATGCCACAGGAAGTTCATTCTCAGTTATTGGAGACCGTGGTACCTCATTAACACTGATTTATAAGCATATTTATTTTTAGTGGACTCTATTAGAAAAAGAGTTATGCTGTCAAAGAGAAAACTGTGCCAGGTCTACATTCATGAAAGTTGTTTACAACCAACAACTAAATAATTAGTCACTGAATCCATTATAGCTCTAGATTACTATAAACTGATACACTTTTAGTTCAAGTCAAGTTTAAGTGTCACACATATAAAATTGTGGAGACAACTGAATGAGTTGTTGTTCCTCTCAGGACCAAGTAATGAAAAAACATAAAACATAAGAGGCAAAAACATAAAACACCTGAAGTGTGCAAATCAAAGTGAGTGCAGTAAAAGAGAGCAGAGTTAGTTAAAATAAAGTGCAAGCCGTCAGTGTGAGAGGTGTGAGAGGTGGCGTCATCATCTCTCTGCTGAATGTCATCTTGTCAGCCATCTTCTCTATTTATGGCACGATCGTAGGCGCTGAAGCTTACTGCTCCATCCTCTACTACCGTGAGATGCTGCTGCTGGTGAAGATACCGTCAGGGAGGGATGAACACATGAACTGCTGACCTTCCTCACAATACAACCACTGGGGAGGGGTCAGGTCATGACCTCAGGAAGTCCACAGTATTGTCATATTCAAGAGATGGGTCCCCTTTTCCTTCATGGTGGTTTCATACATTGATTGTTATACAAGTTTTGCGACTTGGATGTAGTTTCCTTTCCCTTTGAGCTACACCTAATATTTATTACAACACTGCAGCTACGCTTGTTGAAAAGACAAATCCATGGGAGTGGGTGTTCATCAGGAGGAGAAAGGTGAGGAGGAGATCCACGAGAGCAGGTGCAGGTGCGTTAATTGGCACAGCTGTTGTCTGTTGACTGATTGCTGTCCTCTCTTTATACGCAGTAGCATGCTGGGACTCGGATGTTAACAGGATTTGTGTGTTTGAACGCCATGCGCCAGAGAAATCAGGCTACTAATGCGCACAACATGAAGTTAAATTGAGTTATTTTGTGTGATCAGCTGGATAAATAAATTTAAAAAACCACTGTATCCATAGTTGCAGGGAGTTTTGCTGAAGCAGCGGATGAATGGTTGGATGGCGTAGATAGCTACTGCATAGTCATGAAACAGCCTGAGTGTCAGTGAGTCTAATCTGTGGTGCCATAACTCTAGATTACTAATGATTACCAGGCCTGGATTAAATGAGGCTCTGGAGCTTGGGCTTGGGCCAGTGCCATTAGAGGAGAACTCCTCATGAGCTGCTGGTCCGTGCCAGGCGGATAGTCCTATATGTGCGCTGTGCGTTCAGGGCGTGTTACTCGTCGTTTTGATATTAAGAGGGTGCGTAATCAGGGCAGGAGCCGTGGTGCCAAGAGGCTGTCATTAGACACCTAATTATTCATATAGGTGTGTTTCAAGTGTGACATCGTTCAATCCAGTGAGGGCCTCGTTTCATTCCCTTTAAAGCCCAGGTTGCATCAGGACTTGGAGTGATGCTGTTGCTGTGTTATTATTATTATTGTTATTATTATTATTATTATTATTATGTCTTTTTCCTTTCATCACCAAGTAAGCAATGTGGATAGGAAGTCTGACTGTGTTAGGGAACTGTGTGGACGTTCAGTTGAGTGTGTTTGCCTGTTAGACCACATTCCTCAGGGATGGTGAAGATGAAGCTACCCAGGTCTTGAAGGTCACATGAACCAGGAGAATAATCATCGCAACGAAACCAATCATGCACCAGTACGAGTAGTAACTCCAGGAACCCGACAAACTACTTATCACCCTGAGTTTGACCCTGATGTTAAACGTGAATCATCGGTGAACACTGATCAGGCACCTGTTGAAGGCCAAACAGCAAACACTGTACTTCAGAAAACCTCTTGAGACAAAGCCATATTGAACCATGTCGTTTTCATTTCAACAAGCGGGCATAACAATCGATGTGCTACCTACTGTAAACTACTGCTTTAACCTTCACAGTATCACAGCTTACACCATGTCTACTAAATCATTTAGATGGCCTCATTCAGCACACATCTTCTCCCCAGCCGCTGTGCCTTCCAGTCACTGGTGGAAATGAGAGTTTGATGTAAACAAACTTCCCAGGTACAGAGTGAAATATGGTAAGTTGGGCCCAAGGTGGCAAAACACAAAGGCAGTGTGCCCTGTGGGTGTGTGTTACTGCAGCCCAACCGAAACTGAAAATACATAAATGAAGGAGAGAGAGGGAAGAAAAAAGCCGTGTAGAGTGATTAAAGTTTATTAAAATTCACAGAGGTGCACAGGGGTGGGTAACGGCACGGAAGAATAATAAAAGTACTTGTTAGATGGGATTTTCAGATGTTTTTGAGGGAGCTTTTCAGACACAATTGAGTGGAGTGCCTAACACCTTGAGCTACTTCAAGTAATACAGTATGTACTTGAGGCATGTTTCACAGCTGAATTAAAGCTGGTTAATGCACAGATCAGAGCGGGGAAGGAGGGAATAGAGGCATTATGCCGAGTCTGCATGGAAGCCAACTCATCAACTGATGGTAGCGTCTCCACGCAGAAACAGTTTGAGGGAAATACCCAATGAATGTGAAATTACACAATGATGGTTCAGAGCAACTACGGAGGAATGACCACACATTAATTGTGTGCTTGGATTTATAAGCACCTGAACACACACACACAGACTCGCATAATAAAATGGAGACGTAATGAAGTCGCTTCATCTCAGAGGTGCATGCAAACACATGAAGACAAAGTACACTGGGAGGCCGCTTGAAGTAGTCTGTCATGTACAACAGCACCCATGACATGGATGTGATGAAGCACCGTTTGATAAAGATTGTGTGTGTGTGTGTGTGTGAGAGAGAGAGAGAGAGTGAGTTTGTTGGGGTGGGGGAGGGGGAGGGCTCTGCTCTCTCAATTGTTGGTCTTTTCCCCTCCTCTGGAGCTCCATCCATCAGCAGCAACTAAGCCTGTGAGTGCGACGCTCCCCAGGGAAGGGCCTCCACTACTGGGGACAAAAGCAGGGCAAAATCCACCCCCAGGGGAAAACACACGGACACACACACACACACACACAGTATAGCAGACATCAAGCACAGCAACAGGGCGGTTTATGGCACTGTTTAGATCTATTTATCAATGCAACCCTACATCATTCTTCCAGGAATGATGTGTCATTTTCAGAGTGACTGTCACTCCTCTGCTGCTTCTATCTATCAGGTACGCGTCTGCCGACAGCTGTCCTCAGCCTGAGCTATATCCTGTCATAATGGAGGAGATGGATGGGCAGTGAGCTACGTATTGTAGCAGTAACTGACATGCCACTTAACTTTCCATGCACCAAGACTTCTGTTGACACTGTACGTCTTTTCATTGCAACGTTTTTTTTTGGGGGGGGGGGGGGTTTCCCCACTTTGAGTTATCAGTCAAATACACTCGGACACATGTGGGTCCTGTAGTACAAGCACAGTGGTGAGGGTGCTGTCACGGGACGGATTGACCTCAAAATAAAAGACACGAGAGCTTGTCTGAGGACACACACCACTGCTGGCGTTTCCACAGCTATTCACACCACTCTACAAAACACACACACACACACATGCACAGAAAACCTATAGCTGCTGCTGTTTGGATCATTTCCCGGGGCTAACCAAGTACGTTCATTACTTTTACAGTAACAGGAGGTGTAAATCACACCACATTGTGCGATCTTGTGCCAAATCAGTCACTTATAAATGACTATTAGTTGATTAGAAACCATTCCTTACAATCAGAAGCCACCTTCCGCAGTGATTGCTTATATTGGATCCCTAATAAAGTCTCTGAGGAGTACAGTCCATAATATGCACCGGGCCTGGAGAGTGTATATTACAGACCATTTCTCTTGATTGTTATTTTACTAGCATCCAATTAAAGGAATTAGGCCAGCGCTATGGCTGGCTTATCAGATAGCAACACTGTAAAGTCAACCACGAGGAAGATCCTAATGTTGGTGTAATAGGGACATTTTCCATGGGCCCCTCTTCATATTTCACACATAATGCGATATCGGCAGCAATGTTCTGTAGGTGGACTTTCAATGTGTAATTTCTCAAGCATAGCAAATTAGGCATAAAGCTGCCATGCAGAACACGTTCCTGATAGAACTGCCAGTGTATTGAGGCTTTTATTAGAAATTGTTAGGATGTGAACTTACGGTTATATGAAATATTAATTGTGGTTTAGCATGTTTGCATTTGGATTTGTGTGAGCAGACACTGAAAGTACTCCTGTGTGCGATGTCAGGAAAATACGAGTGATTTCAGAGAAAGATCGTGAGCTCAACATGTGGTCGTTTCTCAAACATTCACACGCAAGCTTCCAAACTTGGCACATTTGCTACTTTTATTTCTATTTCCACAGAGTTTGAGGGTTTGGCCAATTTGACCCCATCATTCCAACTCATGCAATTTCTTAAAGACGTCCAGGCATTCAGAGTGAAAATCGGCAGAACTAATAGCTGAGTATAACGATTCTCTTCCCTCCTACTTTACCATGACAACAGCGTTCCGTAACAACACTTAGTTCATTCCTCAGGAGCGCTCAGCTTTGAGACCAGCTCTGATTCTATGTAAATTTATTCATACCACCACAGTGGCTCCAAAGCAGGAAATTAAAATCTTTTAATTTCCCATATTAAATTTCGCACGTTCAACCTTGAAGTTAATTAAAAAAACGGTAAGACACATACAAGCTATCCCACTCGCTTTTGCTGGTGCAGCACTGAGAGAGGACACGCACACTAGCTGACATGAACAAAGCCACACACTCCCAGGTTTGATACAGTGGGCCAACTGGCAGCATGCTCTCGCTCCAGACAGGTAATAATTTCAACCAGACGCGTCATCTGAGATATAGATTTAAGGGCCTAAGCCTGCTGTAGAGAGGTCTGAGTGCTGCTCTCCCAGGAGAAATGTCTCCACTTCCCTGAGATGGTGGTCCACCGTTGCTCGAGAAATCACAATATCAAATCAATAAATAATTCCGCTTCGTTGTAGCTAGCACTATCGGAATTACCTGTCCAGATTAATAAGAAAATTAAATGAGATTTTGTAGAATTTTGATATTAAGAAAACTCAATGCATGGATGGACAGACCTATAGATGATAGTCAAGCAATGAACTCCTCACTAATTAAACTTTCAAGCATCAATTACATCAGCAGCCGACTGAATTGGGTTTAGTGTGCTGGGAATTCTCATGTTAATTTTTACTGAAAAAAACTATAAGCGGTGTTAATTGATGAGTTACTGCATAAAATGAACTGGTGTCTACTAATTACCGTTAAAGTTCAACGTACAGGTTTGTCTCTGTAGGAATTTCAACAACAAGAACAGGTTCTTGATTTTACAATGACGACTGGAATCTCACACGCACGAGCAAACACATGATCGAGAACATATTGTATTCCCTTATGTTTGTCCAATAACAGATTATAGAACTGATGTAATCAAAAATATGAATGTTTCTGTCGTCTTATTTTCAGTGGTTTCAAAGCATGTATATTGTATTGAAATATTTCTCTGAAGTGATTAAGAAATGGTTTGTTTTACATTTCTGTTTTCCTTTGTCTAATAAAACTGAATAATCCTGCAGTTGCTACTCTACAATAAATTAATTATACTTTAAAAGGTTGTAATTATTGCACAAGGAACTCCCACAGCAAGCAGATAGACAGATATAAATCGCACGAATTGGATGTGATGAACTGCACAAAGAGCCTAAGGTGATGGAGAGGTACATGTACTCACTGTACAGGAGCGTTTTCATCTGGATCTTTCTGTTAGATTAGGACAAAAACAAAACAATTTACAACTATCAAACTGGATGCTACGTTGTTCACGGCTGAGCTTCGCTCTCCTCCCATTCCTCAGTGTGACACAATTACCATAACTGGTACACTACATTAAGTAATTACCTCACTCTGCAGGGGTTAACACATTAGTGTGCAGCCAGTGTGCTGCTTCTAAATTTGAGTCTTTATTTCACGATATTAACCTGTGGACCTCTGTAAGGAGTGGGTAATATGCAGCCCCTGGCATGTCAGTGTGTGTGTGTGTGTGTGTGTGTGTGTGTGTGTGTGTGTGTGTGTGTGTGTGTGTGTGGAACCCCACTGACCTCAAGTAACAGGCCTATTAGTGACTTATCTCCTGCTGTGGCAGCCATGAGGGCAAAGTTCCATCCATGAATACACTGTAAGCACACAATCACACCCCCCCCCCCCCCCCACACACACACACACACAAACGCTATCATCTGATTGAGAGTTAAAACCAAGGGGAGAGTGGCGTGTGCATTGTATGCACCATCTCTGGCTATTAGCATTGCTTTTCTCTGACTCAGTGGTATTTGCATAAAGAGCCGGGCTCTCCTGAGCTCCAGCACTGTGACTTGGGGGCAGCTTACTCCATAAAGACTGCACTCCTGGAAGTCACAGAGGGACTCCGCTCAGAGCTTCATCCTCCACCCTAGAATTCTTCCCACACTGCAGGCTGCTAACCGGCAGGGTACGCTCCCATTTCCTGCAACAAGGATATCTCTGGGTTTACATGCTTAAGGTGTATCTCCTGTTGAGAAGGCTCTTACTTTAAGTTAACATGAAGAGGGTTATTTCCGCAGCACAGGACCTCTCCCCTGTGGTCCCTTTAGGCTCAGCCTGATGTCTCAATTTTTTTTTTTCCTTTTTCATGCAGAAACATTTCACGTCTGTCATCACCTCTGATGGTTTATGCTCTGAGCTTTTGCTTTAGCTGGTCCACGATGCAGGTTTAGCTATACATCTCTCTCTGTCACGCTGATGCCTCCACATGAATGCCAGCTGGTTGCACCTGAGTCTTTGTTGTTGTTCCTTCATGGCACATAGTTCCTGCACAAAGACCTCTCTATTATCTCTTCCCTTCTCTCAGTGCCAAAACCAATAATGCAGCTGTGGATAACCAGTTGCCTTATAAGACCAACATCAGAGCCAAAGAACCGTATTGTCAATTTACTTGGTACATCTATTGATCCGTACTTCACAAAAGCACAGTTCCTCGCCCAAGTTCTTGCCAGCTCCCGACTGGACCGCTGCACCTCACTGCTGGCTGGACTCCCAACACACTCTTTGCATCCTACCCCAGTAACTTGCTGTCATCAAATTACAGCTAACACAAAGGTTTAAACACTATTATGAGCAAACCAGCGGGGGGGGGCGCGGAAAGGAAGCAAAGCCAGAGAGAAATGTGATGTTTAACATGTCAAAATTTAAAAAATGACCACATAAATTAATAGAAATCTCAGCTTTTAAAACAGAATCAGAACTTTCATATCAGGGTTATATCATATCAAAAGTAATGAGCCAACATCTGCTCAGTGCAATTAATATGGAGGCTACTATATTAGCAAGCTACTATATAATTATTACAATATTCAGCTGACTGATACTCTCCCAGTTAAAAGTTTCAGAACATCTGTGTGGAATAATTCTCTTTGAATCAAACTACTCTGAATGGCAAATACGTTCCAGGATAAATGTGAACTGTCAGAGCTGCAGGTTGCCTCTTCTTATCCACATATTAGCACGTTTGTTAGCAAATCAAAACATTAATCAGAGAAACCGGGAGCTTTTGCTTTTGTTCACAACATCGAACCGTTAGTCAAACTATTAACTTCATTATATACTGTAAGATCCCCTGCTCACATTTTAAGGCACATATAGGAACAACAAACCAGCACCAACTCTTGTCCCAGTCAAAAATTCCAGATGCACATACAAACGTGTTTCATTTGACATATTTAGCTTGTAGCTACTCGAGAAAGTCCATCCTCGGTGTTTGAGTCCTGGAGGCTTCAGATATTTAAATCTGACAGTTGTTTTTAGAGAGGAGGAGACAGGGTTGCTATTTGTGCATGTAAAATGTGTTGGTATGTACCTGAACTCGCAGGTGTGTCATCACTGGTAAACCCGTCACACTCCAGTTGACTGCAGGCAACCAGCTGACATCTTTGGCTTGTGAATCATCATGATGCGTGCCGCTGCCCATGCACCCCAGAAAGGAGGCCGATCTGATGCTAACAAAAACATTTGTTGCATAAAGAGTGATGAATAATACAAAAACAGAACAGTTGTGTAATGCAGCATTGTTAAACACACATGTATACAAGCAGACATGCACACACCTCAACGCGACTCCAACAAAAACTCAGATGCTATACACGGTGCGTGCAAGGATTTGGTTTGTGATGAGGCGGATCTGAGAGATGCTTGACCTCTCACACAACGCCGATGAATCGATATATTATTAAGTTTCCCTCCACCATCTCTGGATGTCACACACATGCTGTGCACTGACATTTCAATAAAGCCTTGTTCTTCCAGCTGGCATCTGCAAACTCAGTGGGGAGGAGAGAGGTGCCTCACATCAGTTGTTAAGAATGATCAAGAGGCACCACGCACACACACGTGACACAGGCGGCGAGCACATAGGTGTAAGCGCATAACCACGACTAAAATCACTCGCTGCTCCACAGACAGCCCACTTACGCTGGATATCAGCCAATGTTTTCATCTCACGTCTCTTTGAACTCGCCCACTGTTTTGGAAAAACATTTGGAGAGAAAGTGAGTATTTTTAGAAAGTCAATGTGCTGCATGTTTGTGTTTCTTTCCCTGGTGGATAAATTCGCTTTCACTCCAACTATACATATGAAGATTGCTCACAGATGCGAAAATATGTGCATCTCTTAAGTGCACAAAAGAAAGGAAAACACACACACACACACACACACACATACACACACACACACACACAGCAGGAACTCTCCATCAAACTGCACCAAAGGGACGCGTAGCTCTTGAGGCAAGGTCACTCATTCATCATCTAAATCTCTCCCTGAGTCACCACACACACACACACACACACACACACACACACACACACACACACACACACACAAACAGCCTATCCCTGTATCCATGTTTTCATGTGCTGTTATCTTCATCAGCCCTAAGGAGTAGGGCAGCGAGGAGAAGCTGCTTCACTCGTTTGCACCCTGATATCTCATTTCATGGGTCAACTTTTTTAATACGTTTACCAGAGTGACAGTTGTAGGAAGAAAGTTCAAGAGTGAACGGAGAAAATGAAAGGGAGAGGAGTTTGGAGGGAGGCAGAGACTCACTCGTGTGATAGATATTTTGCCCTGAGGACAGTAATATCAATTGAAACGCTCTCCACAGCAGCTGCTTGCTGCATTGTGTTCCAGCTCTTTCCTGGTTCTCCCAGCTCTTTCCAGGTGTCACTTCAAGCACTATACTGAGATTTCAGGTCGCGTGAGGGATTCGTTTCGGAGCCAAGCTTCAGAGCACTGATGCGTAGCTTTGCTCTACAATTGTCTCCATTTTGCAAGAAGAGAGCTAGGCAGCGTGTGTATCTGAGTTTTCGGTCTTGAGAGAGATTAGCACCAACTAATTTGTAATTAATTGAAAATTAATTATCATTTGTTGGAGTGCTGCTCTTAGGAGAAAATTAGACAGCATTTAGTCATGTCCCCTCCATCATTATGACAAGAAGGCAGCATTGTGTTCTGTTCAGGCGTTTGCTGCTACCACATATTTCTGCGAACCTCCTCAAACAACGGTGACAGGCCTCTTATTTGGTATGTATGGAATTCATCCTATTCATCCTGGCATCATTGTCTCCTTAGACACGTATTTCGTGGTTATCATAATCACGGTTATCTTATTCATCATTAATGATTAACCATAATGATTGAAATTCAATTGCTCGTGAGGAGAGGAACCCTCAATCACAATCACACTTACCTGATTAATATTTCATACCTTCAGACATTTTCCACTCTGAAGCATGTTGCCTGGCACACACAACAATGTACACATGAGGTGCAAGTCAAGCATCGGTAAATGAATGAGAAATCTTTGGAAAAACTGGGGGGACGTTCCCTCCTGTGTTCCACAGTGGGGCGTGAGGCGAGGGAAGAAGGAGCATGTGCATGATCCCAGCTCAGATTTCTGTTCAAGCATTTCAGACACTTGTTGCACCACCGAACACAGCAGGAACAGGAAAAGTTTGAATCGCAGCTTCCTGACTGATATTGAGGTCACTCATCAATCAGTCAAAGAGAGCGAGGAAGCTTGTAAAAGGAAATGGGAGCCTTCACAAACTTGGGCGTTCATGTTTAGCATATTAAACAGTCTAAATAAGCATCGGTTGCTTCAAACCAGAGGTGTCTGATCAAGTCACGTGAAGTTGGAATGACCTCTGATTCTCTTTTACAGGAACAACATGTTCCCTCCATCAAATGCATGGTCACGTAGAGGCAAAGTTTAACGTAGTGGAAACTTCACATTAGCACCATAGCTAACCTGGGACTGTAGCTCAGACACATTCATTTACCGCTGGTTTTCTAATGATGGATGCCGCTGGATGTTGTGGTGGATGTGTTTTTGGCTGCTCCTCCACTCTTCTTCTCTGCTGCCATTACTGACAGCATCGTCCTTGAATCCAAATGCCATTTCTTTTGGTCCTGTCCTCTTCATGATTGCTGCCTTGAGCGCTGGCCCTCAGCTAGTGTGGCACGTCCTTGTGGATTGCCAGATTCTCACACGCTGCAACAATGCTGGAAATTTAATCAGTCACATTTAAAAAGGCAAAATAGTCCAGAATAGTGCAAATCTTAAAGAAAATGTAAATCCCCTCAAGTCATCTGCCTCAAAACTAAACTAAGATCTACTGAGCTGAGGGCAAACCTTTAAGACTCAAATTTGAGGAGGAAAACTAATCTGAACCCTCTTTTTTGTTTTGTTTTTTTACCGCAGACAAAGATCATTATAACAAAATAATACACAACTTTTGTGTCCTATAAAGATTTATGTAGAACAGAATTTAACTGTTAATTATACATACATAAAGAGCATTGCTGATCATCTTTGATAAAAGTTTGGTTGTCACGGTGGTGATTTCATCATTTATTCATGCAATTTTCTGTCTCTCCCTTAACAATTTCATTTCAAACGCAGCTACTCCCGCTAGCTCTGCACTCACCTTTCCCCCACCAGTTCAGTTACCTACTCACCTGCACAGCCATCCCGTGTTCCATCATTCCTGCCCCAGTTCAACAGCCTGGCCCACTTCCCCCAGTCCTCTGCCAGGTTGTTAATTATTCTACCATGTCATAATGTTCCAGCTCTGCCTGATTTGTTTGCTCTTGCTAAGAAAACTACCTGTGGCTGACCTTTTCTTTCGTCTGAGTTTCTACAATGGAGAAGTCTTGTGCGACTTTAACTTCTATGATTATACATCAAGCTAACTGATGGCTAATTGACCAGGTTAGAAATGTATCATCCCAGCACGTCAGTACAAACAACCTATAGAGCTGTGTGGGCTGGAAGATTTGCTGCCTCCATGCATTCTTGAATTAATAAGACTTGAATGAATAAGAAACACATTTCCTAATAAATTCATCGAAATAATCCTCCGCTCTTGCACAAAAGGACCCAGAACCACACTGATGGCATCTCACAGGTGAGAACATGAGTTAACACATCAGACAGCTGAGCTTAGAATAAACTCACATTTATTCATATACTATTTTGCTCAAATATATCACATCCTACACAACTATCAGATTTTTTTTTCTAGTAATTAACTGAGCAGACACATGTAGGGATCCCCCCCCCCCCCTTGTTCTTCTTTGGTGGATTTGATTTCATTTGACAAGGACAAATACATAGAACCTAATTAAATTTGATTTGAAATGGAATTGGGTTGCATAACACCTCTGTAGTTAAATGAATTAGTGAAAGGTTTTGGCAGTGATGTCCAAATACTGAATGTTAAATGATGTTCTCCACGGATTACATGTATTTGTTTAATCGCTCTAAACATGTAAATAAGCTTTAGCCGTTGACACGTGGCTCAGAGAGATGCTTGATTTGCAAAATGAGGGTGTACACAGCTTTGTGCAGACTGACAGACAGTCTTGTGCTATGGAGGCAATGACGTCCTGCTCTGTGGCGCTGTCGCGATGGGTTCTCTTGAGGATTGATGTAGGTGATGTAGCCGGCCGTGACAAATAAAACACAATGACACAATTAGACGCAGAGGTTGGAATCGAATCAAGAAAGTAATATCACAGGGAGGAAAATTAAAAACAGTATTAAAAACAGTCAGCTTGCAATATTTTGATATTTTAATCTGTGTTTTGAATGAAATATGGACAAATAACTGTTCAGTCAGGCGTACTCTCTCAGACTTAACCTCTTATTGCAGCAAATGTCCCAACTGTCAGGACATCACCTGAAGCAGCCTGGCAGCATTCTTAGCTGAGATGAGGAGTAGAGTACAGAAGCAGGTGTGCAGCGGGGTCAGACCAAGACACTGAACGCCGCTCACTCTCCCAGCGTTTCAGGAATCTCAACTCTAAAGTTGGAGGCTGTGGTGAAGGCGACGAGACTTTGGTGGCAGAATTCCTTTATGAGGGTATTGAGCTAGAATGAGCCGCCCAGTTGTGAGAACAGGCTGTAATAGTCAACTGATTAGAAAGCTGAATTTTAAATTAGGATGTTGATTTAAATTAGAACAGGGAATTGTCTGGTTTGTTATTATGAGGTAGGTGTGCTGCACAAAGAGTGAAATTACCCCTGACACATGACCGTGTTAGTCATCGAACAAATAGATTAATAAAGGGAATAGAAGCAAGGGGTCGTAAATCTGAGGGAAGAGCAAGCAATTGTTTTAAACCAGACATCAGCAAAGCACGAGACACTCCCTAGAAGCCTGTAAGAGCTGCATCAGTAACAAAACAAACATCTGAGGTCGATTATCATCGTTGGAAAACCTCAGTAGTTATCACACCGGAATCTCCCAAATTTGATTTTGTTTTAATATCAACCTGTCCTGGCATGTGCCTTTGCCTTCTAGAATGTATTCCGTCACATGTTCCTTCCTTGTGGAGCTCTGTTTAAAAACATAAAAACTGGAGAGGAAAGCCACTCCTACACAGAGGATGTCTGCTTGCCCAGTGAGGCTGACCGTGAATACTGCAGCTTTCGTCTGCCTTCTCTTCTGCTCCCTGCTTGTCGTCATGGTTTGGAAGCTGCAGGTCTCTTGCCAGTAATGCCAGCAGAAAAAGCAGCTCATCAGAGTTTTCCCAGCCGCAGAGAGGATTAACGTGTGGAGGGAAGTTTAAAAAGCGCGCCCTGTTGTGAGGATGGCCTGTGATTGGTCTCTGTATCATTAGCTGCTTCAGTCACCTGGCTGTCGGCTGATTACAGCTGCAGCTTCAGCGTCCTGCATGAACTAATGTGATGCTTCATTACAGTGACAGAGCACAGACGGGGGATTGTACACGACTGAAAAATGCAAAGCTCCCACTCAAATTCTGGGGGTGACAGTAATTGCTGGTGGTTGCACGGAGCCTGGGCTTGCATTAATGGAACATTCCACTTTAATATGGCATCAAGGAAAACACACTTTCCCTCTGACATTCATTAGTTGGTTTTCTGAAGTGTTTGGTGATGTGCGCGTGTGTTTGCTGAGACCCTTTCTCAACACCAAGACACAGCAGGTAAATTATACAGTTACACATTTATAGTAATTATTTGGCATTTGTACATACAAGATTCTTGGCTGGTCCAGGATGATGCTGGATGGCTTTGCAGTGTGTGGCAGCAAACGTGATGCAGGTGAAAATCGGACCTGAACATGTGCTGTGCTGTGCAGTGATCCTGGATAAGACTTTTTCATGTGCTGCCAGTGTTTGGTCTTAAAACAGCCTTCAACTGTGATTTATCACCAGCTCATAGATCGAAAGATCTTTCTGGAAATCTCAGTGTAATGGGAGTACAAACCACCCATGAGATCTCAAAAATACTGAAAGTGTGACTACCCTTTTCACTTTAAAGCTAAAACATAGAGTATATTTTAATGCTCCTATTGCACCTTGCATTTTTAAGTGTAATAAAGCCAGATCCACAAGGGGTTCAGCCGCAAATACAAATACTCCAGAGGGGTGGGAAGTAATCTTATTGTTGCAATAAATTTACAATCAGTGATGTTAATGTTTACAAAAGCAGCCAACCAGCAAAAAGTCTTGAGACAAATTTAGGAGCTGCTGCTGGCCAGGGCCAGATGTAAGAGCACAGCGCAAACAGCGACTTGGCCAGTCAGCAGAAAGTCATACTGTGCTTCTTTATTTTAGGCCGGATGTACTAAACCTGCAGCTGATAGCATAATCAGCATATGTGACCACCATCTAACTATAATTTGAGTTAACGCGCAGCTGTACAGAATCATTAATGGGTGCAAATGAACAGAATCCCAGATCCACTGACCAGCGGTACAAGGGAAGGAGTTAAGTGCTCAGCAAACAGATGATGCCATCAGAGAGATGATATAGGGCAATAATTCAAACTCACTGGACCAGACCCAGGCTGACAGGACCTGTTGGTGCATAACAGACAGACAGAACTGAGCTCAGACAGAAATTATGCTCACTTCTGGTCTGGATAGAAAAATGTGGCCTGAGCTCCATTTTAATCAATGAGTGGATGAAGTGAAAAACAGATGGCAGGACAAGAGGCAAACAAAGGTGACGGTTTCCTTCAACAAAACTGACGCTCAGAATATTTTTACCATGGTGGGTGTTTCTCCTTGTGCCTCAAGGAGAAACACCTGTTTTTAGGAGGCACTGAATTGTCACTGCAGAATCATAAACACATTCTAAGGCTGCACGCCTTCATACATGATCCTGGTGATGATGTAATGTATGGTATGTAATATGGATATTTTGCATTTCTTTATGTGCAGTTGACAGTAAAGTTGTGAATGGAGCTGCAGTCCACGTCGAGTACATCAGCGTCAGCGCACACCCTTTCATGATGAAGTTTGTATTTTGGAACTTGAGCTGCTATAACCGCTCATCCACATTATGCCAAATCTGATATCCCAAAATGTGTTGGTCAAACCCACATGTGCCTACAGGAGGAGCTCACGCGTGTGCTTGTGTTTTACGTCAGGCAAACGGACCCGACACTCTTATCCCATATTCGCGTCACGACTTCACGAGAAGATCGCGTGGAAATCTGTTGCCTCAAGCCATTTAAGTCTCTGCACAAACTGACACTAAAGAGGTCAAGCTGGATAAACATACTTCAGAACCTTAACTGGATGCTGTCGGCATGTAAGATTAGGCTGCATTACAAGTCTTCACTTAAATCATTAGTTCAAATTACATCCAAGTTGCATGAAATAACAGTTTTAGATTATACATAGCACAGATAGATCGAATAACAAACCTTAGTCATCACTGACCACCATTTAATTCAAATAAATTGCTATATTTTTGGACTTTTGATTAAATCTGGCCTTTGTATTTAATATGATAAATACTTTAAAATTCAATAAAGGAATGAATGTGACACAATACAAGGGAAACAACTCTACAAAGTTTCATTGCAGTAATAAATACCAGAATTAAAAACAGGAAATCAAACTATAGTTTGGGGAAGGATTATGAACACACAGTAATTGGTAATATCTGCAGAATACTTGCGAACAAGTGGGTACATGCAAACACACCTTAAACCTGGATACAGTGTCTGAACCTTCCCCTTGACTACAAAATGATACATCAATGTCAAATCAACCGGCAATGTACAGTCGTGTTCGACAGCACAAGATGCAAAGGGGCTCACTCACAAGTGTTGCTTCAACGACGATCCCAGTTTGAGAGGATGTTTTTAACAGACGCGGCCATCCGAGGGCACACGGACTCAACATTCACAGAGGCAGCTCGTCTGTTTTAGTTGAGTGGCTAAAGTCAAACAATCCTCACCTTTCTCACTTGGATTGTACTTGCAGTTTAAATGTATTACGCTGGAAGGTTTTTGGTTTTTTTGTTTTCCACTGGACTTGTTGTGAAATGCTGCTCTGCGTCAAACATGTTATTACACTTTATTCCCCAGCAACAGCTGGTGGTGGTAATTTCATGTCATTGTAAAGCTTCCTGTTTTTCATCAGCCTGAACTGTTTTGTTGTTTGGTTGGATTTGCATTTACACTTCAAACACACCTCCCGTGGTCTGAATCAAAGCCAGCTAACCGTCTCATGTTGATCTCAGACTGCGTAACCTGTCCTAAGTGGGATTCTTTTCATGTGCCGTAACGGACCCGTCTCTGGTTGAAAAAAGATGCTGCTCCAAAGGAATATTTTACTGTGATATGACACTAATAAGCTAGTTTTTGGCATATATATATATATATATATATATATATATATTGTCAAGCTTAGTCCACAGTACAAATTCTTACACTGGTGCAAATGAAGGAATTCATCTGAGTTAATGTGAGAAGATGTAGAGATGTGTGGGCGGCGACTCGCAGAGATTACCTGCTTCTGGAAACCTGCCGAGGTCGAACCAGCATCTTATCAGCAAACATTCTCCAAAAGAGTAAAATTGCCAGTTTTGATCATTTGCGTATTTTCTCTCCAAAAGATTCAGAATTTAAAATGTGAACATGCGAATATCAGGTACCCACAACCACGCAACAACACAAAAATGCACAACAGGCGCAGCAGACGCAGTAACAAGCTTGTTAGGAAGGCGAGTGACAAATGAGCCAGAGCACATTGTTTTGACATTAGCGATGAGCAGAGGTGTGAAAATGTCACCACAAATAGCCCCTGGTCACCTTTTCCGTCCACCCAGCAGCCCTCCTTTCTCTTCCTCTCCTCTCATCTACCACCCCTCTCTTATCTTTTCTCTCCACTTTCTATCCACCCACCTCTTTTCACCATACGCTGCTCTTTCCCATTCTGTCCTCCTCTGCTCACCTCTCCTCATTCAACTGCGTTTCCCTTGTCATCTTTTCAAAAAGACAAAAAAAGCGTAGACACCAGAATAGAAGAGTGCACATCCATTCACTCGCACACAAATGTATCTCGTTTTCCTCACCTTTTCTAATCGAGATCCCAGTTTTACTGGGAATTATTTGCTAAATCTCAGCCAGTTTGTTCTGGTAAAACTTAAGTCAAGAAACTTAAAATACCAAATTTTACTTTCACCCTCTCATCCATAGTTGAGCTGCGGCGCGATCCACTACACGTGGGTATGAAATACCAGAGTGGAGGCTGTGTTAGGGTGCACACAGAAAAGTACTGGGTTATACATGGACCCAACCTCAGCCCAGCTGCCGGGTCACTGTAGGTCAGTGCTGCGTTCCCCCTTCAACCCAGAATGTGGAGTTGTTTCATTTGACCCAACCTAGTTAGTCAATTAATTCTTATGCTGGGTTGAATTTTACCCATTAAACTGAGTTATTTTCCATCTCATTGTCTTGCTACTTTTATATTCAACGATAAATTACTGAATATCAAAGCAAAAGCAAGCAAAACAATAAACAAATAGAGAAATTAATAAAATGATCAAATTGTGGTTTATTTTATGATGATTATTGTCATGTATTTCTGAATGATTTCACACAATCATTCAAACGTACAAAACAAAAACAGCCCACTAATTGATAACATATAAATGACCACAAAGCACAAAGCAGCAACCCAACCTCATCATCATCCTGCAGAAAGAAACTCTCCTCATCCAATTTCTAGTCTGAATTTTTTTTAAGAAAACAGAAAATAATGTTTCACTTTGTGTTTTTACAAATAGCTTAACATCATGCAAATGTAGAAAAAGTTCATCCTGAATTACTAATAGCGGCCCTTGGGTGTGCAAAGAACCAAACAGTTGAACAATGGATGACCGGGAAAATGTTGCTTGGTCAAAATAACCCAAACATACAAGCCCTCTGACCCGCTGTGACAAACCCAACAATGTGTGTACACGAATCATTATCCAGCGTTATTTTCCCACCAGTGTTTGAATGGAAACATATCACAGTCCTAGGCAGCTGGTTTTAATATTTTGGCAGAATTAATTGGGTTGTTAAAGTATTTGTCTTCTCCTCATTTGTTACTTGTTTGCCTTGAGAAACTCCGAGCAGGTCAGTCCATAATGGAACACGCTCACACAACCAGTCAGACAAACTAAAAGACCGGGGAAAAAGAAAAAAAAAAATTCAGCATTCAATCAGCATGGCAAGACACAAACCGAGCCGTATTTGCCTGCAACCCTTCAGCCTGTTAATAAGGAATGTAAAATTAAGTATATCACTGCAACCATCCGCCTGTCCTTCACCTCAGATTCCCTCTGAAGCCTGTCTCAACTGAGTGTGTGTCCAGTATCGCGTGTGTCCCCCTTCAGTGAGGAATAGAAGTCCAAATCGTGGAATCCTGTCTGCATGTTCTCAGTTATTTTTGTAAACAATGAACCATGAAAACGAACCCCTGCTGCAGGGCCAGTGGCTCCCAGGTCATCCGACGCGTCTCCATACCTCCTCATTGTAATGATGAAAGGCGCCATGCTTGGATCAGAGCAATGCTCATTAAAGAAAGATATGATTAATGATAGCTTTGAGACAAACCGGCCTCTCTCATTAGAGGGGGGACCACAATCTCAAACACATTTACATTCAGAACTCGGAGGTTTGCCTCATTTCAAAAGAAAAGATTGATATGATATAGTGAGAAAAAGGGGGGAAGCCCATAAAGTAACCATTAAAGGATGATATTTCTGTGTTTTCCTCCACCAGAGCAGAGCAGGGTGCAGTCAAAAGAGACAGATGGGTGGTAAAATGCAAAAGAGCGAGGAATGAGTGTCTTGATGTGAAATGGGGGGTAGAATGAATCAAATGGACTGCAAAAAAAAATAGAAAAGGAATGATGATAAGTTCCTACTATTCACCACGGACTGCACATTCACTATTCTGCTGTAAAGAGTGCTGGGGGTGTGTGTCTTGTGTCCATTACCACTTCAAAATACTTTCTCACACTGCTGTAGCCTGGATTATCAATAATTTATCGATACATTGTAATTTAAAATCTGGAAAAAGGAAAACAATGAAATCCAGACAACACAGAGATGAATGACGCACATTTGTTTGTGTGCAAATTTAAATGCATGACGGTGAGTAACAGCACATCATGCATTGCTTTCCAAGGTTAGTTGCTTAAAGAGTTTCAAATTGAGTGATCAGTCATTGATGAAGAGAATGGAGGAATATTGACTCCTCAGTGCCAGCTATTGACAAGTGGATCAATCATGTTGATTCTGGCCTGACAAAGCTTGTTTATCTCCGATTGAGTCATCTGACGGATAAGAGTGTTAAAGCTCTGTTTATATTGGAGCGGAGAGCAAAACCCCAACACTGACGCGTGAGCAAACACAGGCATGAACATCCAACGTGAGAAGTGTCTGATGTATGAGGTGAGACGGATCGCTTTGCGTTTCTGCTGCATCTGGTTCGCCCCCCATTAGACGACTGGTTCGCTCAGTTGAAGATAAAACTTCCAATTATGGAATTTTCATGTAATCTAATCAAGGAAGAATTCTGCAAGGGAGGGCTGCATTCCATTTGCCTCCTCACATGCAACAGGGAGAAGCAATTAAATATAAATTAGTCATGCAAATCAATGCAAGTATTTCAAGTAAATTAAATATAAATGGTATATTTAATACTTTGTAATTTTTCCTTTTAGAGTTTAATCCTGGGGTTAATTTGGAAAATTTGCTGGCGATGTGAACACATTGATCAGCTAATTATGCACATGGCTCTACGAATCCTGCTCTTGTTTGCAAAAATGCGTTTCCAAACATGGGGCGGCGTGGCTCAGAGGTAGAGTGGCCGTCTAGCAACAGAAGGGTTGCTGGATTGATCCCCACCTTCCCCGGTGACCATGTCCAAGTATCCTTGAGCAAGATACTGAGCCCCATTGCTCCTGGTGACCCATCCAGGGTGAACCCACCTCTCACCCAACATCAGCTGTGACAGGATCCACCCCCTGAATAAGCGGTATAGAAAATGGAGGGATGAATGGATACATCCAAACAGGTGGAGGAGGTTTGGGACCAGTCAGAGATTTTAGAAAAAGTTGAAAAACATTCATACAATATTGCTACGAGTATATTTGTGCTCTATTGCTGTCCATATCCATCCTAAACGCTGTGTATTGTGCATCATACGCCCCACCTGTCAAATGAATGAAAATTTGATGTAAGAGTGTTTTATTTTATTTATTTATCTATTTTAAACTGTTGTATGGCGACCTTGAGTGCCTTGAAAGGCGCCTTATAAATAAAATGTATTATTATTATTATTATTATTAAGAGCCATTTGCAGTTTTATACTGTACCTTGTGTTTGCTGAGCTTTTTGTTGATGCCGTGTTTGCTCATTGTTCAACTTGCCTTGCCCTCGCTGACTGCTCTCAGGCTTTTGGGATTAAGTAATATCTTGAAAGTCTTAAATCCAGCACTTTACTACAGAATGGCCTAAAGCGGAAAAAGTACTTTGAACACACACACACACACACAGCATCATTGCATTAATCCTTTGTTAGCTGGGCTTCTCTATTTTCCTATACAGAAGGCATTTGTCTGGACATTTGGAGTTCTGTTGGATTCATACCTGAGTTATGGCCTGGTCGTGTTGATACCAGCCCTACCGCACTGACATCACCCCTGTAGACAAGTGTCACATCTGACTGGGTTACATTGTATTTGTCTGTCCTCATGGTAACTTTCAGGTTTCAAAAGAGAGAGCTGTAGAAGAACCCTGATTGGATTTTGAGGAAGTGTTCTTATCATTCTTTGCTTTCTGTGATACGTGTAACAGTGGGAATGTTGACTTTTCACTTTCATCAAGTTTGTCTGACTGTTAGCAGGATCTCTCAAAAGCACTTGATTGATTCAGATTAAATTTGTAGGGCGATAGAACTCAGGTTGCGGAACAATTGATTGGATTTTGGACCTGATCCTGATCTGATATCATATCGCCTCTGCAGAGGTCTGCGCTCACCCACTGCCCTCTAGTTCTGTGACTCGTCCATGTGATGCAGGTGATCCATTTACAGGGATTCACTGTCGTCATGGGGGAGCAGTTAATAGTAAACATGCTTTCGTAGATGAGAATAGAACCAAGGTTTCTGTCCAACTTGCTTCATGCTGTGTTGACTCAGATTCATGTCTGCTGGCGTCAGAAACTTGCCAGTAAACCTCAGTTTCCACTCTTGATGCGGTTGTCTCTGAATAGGTGCTGTAGCCCTGATCTCTAATTTTCTTTACGGTAGCAAAGGTACAGTGTAACCCAGTTATGCTGAAGTATACAACCACATGCAATTCATAACGTCAGTGAAAAAAAGAGAAGATACCACGCAAACACAATGTCCACGATTGAAATGAGCCTCTGGAGGTCATAACATGTCATCTCCCTCCCATTTTCTTCTCCGTCTCTCCTGTCGCTGTGTGTGAAGCTTGCATATGTAGTGGGTCAGGGTTTGCGGATTGCTAACAGCTATGGTGGCTAATTCCAGCTTTAGATAAAGTGAATAATTATGGAAGCAATCAATAATGTGTGCAGCAGCAGGGAGAAGCAGGATGGGAGATAAGCCATTGGCTTATTGACTTGTCAAGTGTCCCCATCAACAGATAGCCTTTTGAGTTTAAGTGTGCAAATGTGTGTACGTGTGTGAGTGTGTATAATTACTCTATAGTGTGTCTCTGTATCTTTGTCCTAGTCTGACAGCTAATTAGTTGCGCTGTCTCAGGAGTAAACTCAGTAAGGGGAAAATGAGAGAATCAGTGGATCCACCTATTTTCATATTCAGCTGTTGGCTGCTGGATCGCTGTGTTGCGGGATCACATGTCTCAGAAATGTACACTGTATATGTTTGCTATATGTGCTGCGCAAATTATGTAACAAAGTTGTCTGCATGATTGCTGCAATTTCAATTTCAAAATTGTATTGACCCTGTAGCACTGCAGGGAGTTGGTGTGTGTGTGTGGTTGACTCTCTGCTAAGCCTCTGCTCGACTTCTGCTGGACTTTCCAAATATTATAAGACCAAATGCATTCCATTGTCAAATTGCGATGGTGGAACAAATCTTTTCAATGGGGTTGTGTGGCGCTAAAACAACTCTGATCCACATTTTACAGCTGAACAGTACAGTCGATCGTGATATTTTGATATCATACAGTATTTATACAAGTGAATGGATTACATATTCATGTTCAAATATTACAAAATATCGTCCTGATGATTTTATTGCACAGCCCCTAATGTACTTCATTTATGTGAGAATACGATGCTATGACAATACCAACCAACTCTTGATGACTAGGACAGCCAGCATGCTGTTGCATCTCTTTCATCATCACACGACTACATGAACACCCTGAGAGAAGATCTGAAGCTCCCGTTACTTTACCGTTCAAAAATCCTTGGAAATACGCCTCTAAGTTCTGCTGAGATCTTCGGTTTAGAGACAGACCGATTTTCTCCTGTTTTTCAGCCTCGTACCGTCTCCTGAGTGTCTCCTACCCCCAAGTCTGTCTGAGTATGTGTTCCAGATTGTTTTAGAACGAAAGAGGTTATTTTCTCACCGCTCAGCATCGTCTACGCTAGAGTCTTACCCTGATCCTCTGTGTCCATCTCCATTTGTCTTCACACGTCACTCTTGACTTCCAGCCTACGCTGCACAGATCTGCCCTGGCACCCATCTCATCGCGGTAATCCTTCCCTCTCTTATCCCTCAATAACCCCCCTTTTCCTATCGCCTACTGCCTGTGCCCATGGACGCCCACCCAGCTGGCCCCCAGTCCTCCCTGTCAGTGCCAGTCCACCTGGGCTTCAGTTCTTGGCTGCCAACACCAACCCAGGTTGTGTCTACTTTATCCCTGCCAATGTCCACCCAGTTTGTGTTCAGTCAATCCACTTGGCCTCCAGTTGTCAGCCTTTTGACACAGTGACAGGATGTCCTTGCTTCTTCCTGTTAATAGCAGCGGTGCACCCAGATCCAGTGATGTAGTTCCTCCCTCGCACATTTTTCAGGTGATAAGTTTAGTTCTTGTGGCTGGTCAAAAGAGACCATTTGTCAACAGTGTATATAGGTTATTTTTGTGTCAGCAAGCTGGGAAGTTTCCTCTACTTCCAGGAGCTGCCTGTACATTTTCAGCCACATTAATCCAACAGAAAATAGTATGGAAAAGCACACCTGCAAGACAGAATCTCTAAAATATGTTGCCCTGAGTTTAGAGGCAATGAGATAGTGGAAAATGCTTATACCCTGAATGCCTGGATGGGTCTGATGGATCATCATGGCCTCAAGCCCGCATACACACGCATGCACTCTCGTTCTCTCCTCCCCCCCACACACACACACACACACAAAATAGCATAGAAAAAATGAGCCATGAGAGACCTGGGCAGAGATATTAGCTGCATCCCTCTACCCCCTACCCACCTCATCAAATATGATGCAGCCATATAAAGACAGTCTGCAGCAGCAGGAGACAAATTCTGAAGCACATACTTCTCATCGCTGAAGTAGTGGACAAGCGAGAGGGAGCGGACTAGACAAGGTGTTAGAGAGAGCAAGAAAGTGTTAGTGAGTCCTTGTGTCTATGTGAGAGAGAGAGAGGATAAGAAAAAGGATGCAATGATGGCATGAGAGGACCAAAGCGAGAGAGAGAGAGGAGAGGAATCCAAATAGCTGAAGGTAAATCCTGCAATCTACCATTCTGTCTGATCTCAGCCGTCCTATGAGTCAAGCCAAGAAAGCTTTGAGATGTTCCATGCACATTAACCTCTGCTCATCCTCCACCCACATTCCTCCTATGCTTTATCCCTCTTTTCCTTCCTACAAACATAAGTGAACACTTCAAACTCACGAGCATCAAGAGGCATCAAATGTGACATTTAGGTTAAAGCTCGGTTCATTAGCAGACACAGGACGCGTAATAGCCTCGGACAAGACAGATAGGAGGACAAAATGACCTGCTGAAGGCCAAACATGAGCCTGTACTCATCTACAGTATGAGAATTTAAATTCAAATGTGCTGACAATATAAATAGAACTATCAGACCAGCAAAAGAAAATACATGCACACGCATCCACGACCGTGGGAACGCTCCTCTCCTTCCTCTTGCAGAGTCAGACACGCGAGTCCCTTCATTCATTCAGTCCCAATCAAAGCTGCTATCAGAACAAATTCAGTAGAAATTACTTTGAAACAAAGTTTCGTAAAGGGCTGGTGCAGTGGTCGTCACCGTGGCCCCCCAGCAAGAAGGTTGTGGGTGGAGCAGTGGTCCTCACCGTGGCCCCCCAGCAAGAAGGTTATGGGTGGAGCCCCGGCTGCAGCACGGGGTCTTTCTGGGTGAGTCTCCATGTTCTCCCTGTTCCTGCTGGGTTCTCTCTGGTACTCCAGCTTCCTCCACAGTCCAAAGACATCAAGAGGGGACCAGGTTAATCCAGACTCTAAACTGACCGTAGGTGTGAATGTGAGGGTGAATGGTTGTTCGTCTCTCTATGTTGGCCCTGCCATGGACTGGCAACCTGTCCAGGGCGAACCCCGCCTATCACCCATAGCTGCTGGGATAGGCTCCACCCCCCCCCGCGACCCTTAATGTAGGAATAAGCGGAAGGCAATGGATGGATGGATGGATGGATGATGTGCTTGGTTCTTTGACCACTTTCTTTTAATTTTTTTTTTCAAAATTGAGGAGATTTTATGTGGAATTTTGCAGTTACACTCAACTTTTATTTTAATGTGACACGAAAAATTCTAATTAAAAAGTTGAACTCACTAACAAATGGTATGAGGATATTACCAGATGTTTTTCTTGCTCTTCCTATTCAGCTGCTTCAACCTTCAACTGCTCACGCTTGCGCTGTAATGACAATACTCCTGATTATGTTGGATTCCAAGTGGACATCTTTGAAGGACTGAGCAGTTCATTTCATTTGGTTCCTGACAGGGAGGTTCACCCTCAGCAAACATTCAAACAGTTTTGAATTTAAAAAAAGCAAATAAATAAGTAAATCTGAAAACAACATTGGAACCGACTTGTTTTACTGGTTTTACTGGTAAGACGTGAGACCGTATGAGTGAAGTACATAGAAAACTGTGGTTTTGACAATTGGGGTGAATCTACTTGTTCATAAAACAG